>NW_013703421.1:0-532 GCF_000517525.1 Limulus polyphemus | reverse complement strand
GCTGTCGTAACAATATATTGAACAACATTTTATTCATAGCAGTATATTTTCATTTTTCTATTTTTTTTTATTCATACATCACAGCTTTTTCGTGATTGTTAACTGAAGTTTGAAAGGAACTTTGTTTTGTTATTACATAAATAACTACTAGATTTTATCGAATTTAGAGGAACAATTTTTATTATGAAGATTAGCAAGAGAAAATCTATTTTCACTTTCTCTTTCTTAATAAGTCTTTTTTTTGTGAGTTTAATTAATGAATATAAAAGGTTGTAATCCCTGTTTCTGTAACATGGTTCTTTGATGTGTTAACATAAAATTATTTATGAGCAGAACTCAGTATATAACACAGAGAACTCTCCATTTGTTAATAGTAACATAGATCTTAACGTTAAATTTGAAGATCAACAATTCAGCAAGTTATCACAACATGAACTATTATATTATTTAGTGATATTGCACTAAAATTTCTTCTTATAAGTGATAGTCTTGTAAACGCATTCCAGGATTGCCAACGTTTAGGAATCTGTTT
>NW_013703420.1:0-532 GCF_000517525.1 Limulus polyphemus | reverse complement strand
TAACTAATCTACTAGACTAAGAAGTTGGATGTAAGATAGATATCCTATAACAACCATAACTAATCTACTAGACCAAGAAGTTAGATGTAAGATATATATCCTATAACAACCATAACTAATCTACTAGACTAAGAAGTTGGATGTAAGATATATATCCTATAACAACCATAACTAATCTACTAGACCAAGAAGTTAGATGTAAGATAGATATCCTATAACAACCATAACTAATCTACTAGACCAAGAAGTTGGATGTAAGATATATATCCTATAACAACCATAACTAATCTAATAGACTAAGAAGTTAGATGTAAGATATATATATCCTATAACAACCATAACTAATCTACTAGACTAAGAAGTTGGATGTAAGATAGATATCCTATAACAACCATAACTAATCTACTAGACTAAGAAGTTGGACGTAAGATATATATCCTATAACAACTATAACTAATCTACTAGACTAAGAAGTTGGATGTAAGATATATATATCCTATAACAACCATAACTAATCTACTAGACCAAGAAG
>NW_013703419.1:0-532 GCF_000517525.1 Limulus polyphemus | reverse complement strand
TATCAAACTGGTAATGAACCCCTGTAAAAGTACAACAAATTAATTTATCAAACTGGTAATGAACCCCAGTAAAAGTACAACAAATTAATCTATCAAACTTGTAATGAACCCCAGTAAAAGTACAACAAATTAATATATTAAACTTGTAATGAACCCCAGTAAAAGTACAACGAATTAATTTATCAAACTGGTAATGAACCCCAGTAGTTTTAAAGGAACAAAATTATCTTCTTGAATGACTCATTTAGATCGGAGAATATCTTTAGAACTATCTGAAGGAGGTTGTTTGAAAGTTTAGACCAGAGCTTTCATTCGCTCTCAACTAACTGAGGCATTTAAAGCAATAATAGAGACAAATTGTAAGATATGCCTATGAGAAATAAGAACTAAATAAGACAACGATCACTATACCTCCACATCCTCTATGAGTAAGTAAAATATTTCCCATATAATTGAATAAATAAAGTTCACTTCCTGTTCGTAAATCAAATATAACAACCACTAACAAATGACTAAGTAAAACATTTCCCAT
>NW_013703418.1:0-532 GCF_000517525.1 Limulus polyphemus | reverse complement strand
AATAGATGTGCGTTTTTCCATATTATATTATTATAATGTATTGTACCATTAGAATGTTCAGTGATGCTTTACTCTAACATGACGCTCAGTGAAATTATGCTATAAAAAGTTGTTCGGTGATATTACGTTGTAACATAATGCTCAGTGAGATTATACTATAAAAAGTTGTCCAGTGAAATTACGTTATAAAATGATACTATAAAAAGTTGTCCAGGGATATTACGCTGTAACATGATGTTCAGTGATACTATACTATCAAAAGTTGTCCAGTGATATTACGTTGTAACATGATGTTCAGTGATACAATACTATAAAAAATTGTCCAGTGATATTACGTTGTAACATGATGTTCAGTGATACTATAAAAAATTGTCCAGTGATATTACGTTGTAACATAATGTTCAGTGATACTATAAAAATTGTTCAGTGATATTACGTTGTAACATGATGTTCAGTGATACTATAAAAAGTTGTCCAGTGATATTACGTTGTAACATGATGTTCAGTGATACTATAAAAAATTGTTCAGTGA
>NW_013703417.1:0-532 GCF_000517525.1 Limulus polyphemus | reverse complement strand
AGCTACTCACTGTTCACTCTGGAGGAGATAAAGCAGTTTACTCTGTAGAAGCTACTCACTGTTCACTCTGGAGGAGATAAAGCAGTTTACTCTGTAGGAGCTACTCACTGTTCACTCTGGAGGAGATAAAGCAGTTTACTCTGTAGGAGCTACTCACTGTTCACTCTGGAGGAGATAAAGCAGTTTACTCTGTAGGAGTTACTCACTGTTCACTCTGGAGGAGATAAAGCAGTTTACTCTGTAGGAGTTACTCACTGTTCAATCTGGAGGAGATAGTACAGCTCACTCTGTAGGATGTACTCACTGTTCAACTCTGAAGGAAATAGTACAGCTCACTCTGTAGGATGTACTCACTGTTCAATCTGGAGGAGATAGTACAGCTCACTCTGTAGGAGGTACTCACTGTTCACTCTGGATGAAATAGTACAGCTCACTCTGTAGGATGTACTCACTGTTCAATCTGGAGGAGATAGTACAGCTCACTCTGTAGGAGTTACTCACTGTTCACTCTGGAGGAGATAAAGCAGTTTAC
>NW_013703416.1:0-532 GCF_000517525.1 Limulus polyphemus | reverse complement strand
AATAGGTTATCGAATATTATTGTAACTGTCTCATTGAAGTAATGGTTTTATTTTTGAAATTGAAACTTTGGGTATCATAAATATTGTGTTTTTCAGGACAGATAATTATATGTTATATGAATTAGAGAAGTAAAACCTATAAAACTAATGAATATGGGATATTAATAAGTGTTTTGTGCATAAGGCAACAGATAATTGTAAAAGTAGATAATGTAAATTATCAACTGTGTATAATATTTGTCTCGTTCAATAATGGATTTACCTACAAATTAAGATAGTATGCTTGAGTAAACGTATTACATGACATATGCAGCGTTGCAGTAACCATGGCGCAGTGGCCCTTTCTGACGGTCTGACCGTTAGTTTAACTATCTCTTTTTTCGATAAATCTTCATATTTTATCTCTTATTTGTTCTATTTTTATTCAGTACAGACTAGATCAATTTGACCGACCTCGTAACCACCATGAAAAATACAAAATAAATCAAAATTACTATTCTTTATTTCTAGAATTACTTCAAATTGTAGAACG
>NW_013703415.1:0-532 GCF_000517525.1 Limulus polyphemus | reverse complement strand
TAGAACACATATATATGAATTACGAAAACTGGTTTGTTAGTATACATTTATACACATTAATTATGAACAACTTTTACAGATACATAAAAGGCTTTAATTCAACAGCAATCTTAAAACTTCATAATGTTCTGATACAGAAAGAATTCATAAAGTTTGAGTTAACGATTGTGTAACTGCCAAAGGTATTTTGATAATCATTGAACATGTGATGTGGCTCATTTATTCAGCATGCACTCCAAAGATACTAGGTAAACATATATTCAGAAATACGTTAGTTAGGTACATTAATAATGTGAAACTGTAACATGCCTAAGCTTCATGAATTACACAAAGCTGGGAGAGGAAGTATATTATAGGCTGTTTGGAAGTGTAGAAAAATGTAGAAAAAAACGATAGTTGAAATAGTCGCATTTAGTAGTCCTGCCAAGTATAACAAATGCACTCCCGTTAAAATTGTTAGAAAATATAAGACATTACCTCTACAAGAACTTACCTTCATTTACGGTATACACTATAACTGCATGTAAAAGGA
>NW_013703414.1:0-532 GCF_000517525.1 Limulus polyphemus | reverse complement strand
CCCCCCCCCCCATTACTATATATAAAACGGAGGGGGGGGACACTCAAATGTTGGCGGTTTATTTGCAATAAAATCCCAAATATTTTGTGAAATAGTTTTTTTTGTTTTTTTTAGGCATTTGATATGACATGATGAAGTCCATATATATCAGTATGGAATAAGATATAATCTAGCGGAAGGTAATAAATATGGTGGGTAAAAGTTGGGAATAAAATCTCTCTACGTTTTACGGCGATGGGTAATGAATAACGTGTAAAAGTGGCTCGAGGGTTTTAACTATGCCTTTCCCTAGAGGATATGTACTGGTAATGCAGTTTGCCACCGCATTGATGGTATACGTGTATAAATGCATTCCTTTTTTTTTTTTTTTTACTTAGTGATGTATTATTTAGGTTTTGTCCGTTTCTCGACATAGTTATTGTCGTGAATATCTTTTGCCAAACACGCATACCAGTGTCCACTTCTTGGAGCCCTCGAGATCGCCACGCGAACAGTGCGTGCGTCTCATCAACAAAGGTATGCACGTTAAGCT
>NW_013703413.1:0-532 GCF_000517525.1 Limulus polyphemus | reverse complement strand
TATCACCTCCCCATGTACTATATGATATTATAATACCCCCAGTAGTATATAACGTTATCACCTCCTCATGTACTATATGACATTATAATACCCCAGTAGTATATAACGTTATCACCTCCCCATGTACTATATGATATTATAATACCCCCAGTAGTATATAACGTTATCGGAGCAGATAATCACTGCATGTTTACATCAGTTAGGCTTAAACTGATGGATGCGAGCAACGAACTTTTCAAGGTAATGTCGCGACACGTGTTGTGGTAGAATAGCTTCGAGTTTCCCTCATTGGTAGAAGATAACGATGCAGATTTTTACTAACGTGATAGAGATCTTAACTCGTGGCACTCGAAGG
The DNA here is from genome assembly GCF_000517525.1 of Limulus polyphemus. Taxonomy (NCBI): domain Eukaryota; kingdom Metazoa; phylum Arthropoda; class Merostomata; order Xiphosura; family Limulidae; genus Limulus; species Limulus polyphemus. The sequence goes on along the minus strand of NW_013703413.1, from coordinate 177 downwards.
ATGGTCCCCTGAACCAACGTGTTCGGTCTTTCGGTACTTTTCTATGATACATGGTCGAAAGTTCTTGACACAAAGCACGTAGAAGTTTTATTACACACCTTGTATACGTCAGCAAATAGCGTTAAGTTAGTGCTGTAAATTACCCACAAATCCTGGCGCGTGCCGTCATATTGTTTC
>NW_013703412.1:0-532 GCF_000517525.1 Limulus polyphemus | reverse complement strand
TGTCCCGTAGATATACATAGAGCAAACATCAATATTTTATATGTCCCGTAGATATACATAGAGCAAACATCAATATTTTATATGTCCCGTAGATATACATAGAGCAAACATCAATATTTTATATGTCCCGTAGATATACATAGAGCAAACATCAATATTTTATATGTCCCGTAGATATACATAGAGCAAACATCAATATTTTATATGTCCTGTAGATATACATACAGCAAACGTCAATATTTCCTTTATTTGAAAGAAAATTATTCTCAAACCATGAATAAAACTACCAACACTGAATATATGCTTATATATTGGATTATAAACAATAACCAAAACTATTTTAACTCTGGTGAAACGTCTAGGATCTGATAATACTTCTATTAGTAGGAATATTTCATTTTAGAACTTTAAATACACGATCCTGTACACGTTATCTCCTCCTCCTTAGCTGAATACTTTGTTTTGATGAAAAACACAACTAATTATCAAGAAAGTAGATTACACAACAACAACAAGTTAAAAACTTTTATCC
>NW_013703411.1:0-532 GCF_000517525.1 Limulus polyphemus | reverse complement strand
TTTATTAGTCTACAACAAAGAATGTTTGTTTATTAGTCTAAATCAAAGAATGTTTGTTTATTAGTCTAAATCAAAGAATGTTTGTTTATTAATCTACATCAAAGAATGTTTGTTTATTAATCTACATCAAAGAATGTTTGTTTATTAGTCTACAACAAAGAATGTTTGTTTATTAGTCTACAATAAAGAATGTTTCTTTCTTAATCTACAATGAAGAATATTTATTAACTTACAACAAAGAATGTTTGTTTCTTAATCTACAATAAAGAATGTTTGTTCAGGTTTATACTATGCTTTATTCCATGAACACATTATTTTGTTAAGGATATTCTCCGTCCACTAACTTAAATTTGAACTGTAATCTGTCATACACTAGACTATCAGAAGTTCATACTATTAGTCTACAACAAAGAATGTTTGTTTCTTAATCTATATCAAAGAATGTTTGTTTCTTATTCTGCAACAAAGAATGTTTGTTTCTTATTCTGCAACAAAGAATGTTTGTTTCTTATTCTACAACAAAGAATGTTGG
>NW_013703410.1:0-532 GCF_000517525.1 Limulus polyphemus | reverse complement strand
TCTTAACAAATCAAGTGTAAGGTGATTTTCATTTCAAATATAAAAATACTATTCTTCAACTTATAGTTTTCATATTTCACTTTGCATAATCTCTAGAACCTCCTAAAAAATCATCAAAGTTTTTTAAGGTAAATGTTTATATTTTATTTTCTCTATCATATCATTAACTCTAGCTATTATCATCAATGTACAAGGCAATGAAATAATTAAAATTAGGAAATAGAAAAAAAACAACAACAACAACATCCTTTTAAGTTATGTAGAATATCTTTAAAGATCTTCCTTTTGTTAAATTTTTAATTTCAGGTCTTTTCCTTTTCTAATAGCTAACTTTTATTGTTTTATTTTACTTTCTTGTCCTTTACTACTTATTATTCATCTCAACACAAGTCAGTGGTGCCCTTGTAGCATACTACAGTATCTCTGGTAGACATGCACAACCATTCAGCAAATTTCTTGTGCACTGCATCATATTGGAAGCCTTGAAAACTAATGCAAGATATGATGTATAGTTAAACCTTTTAGTTATCCA
>NW_013703409.1:0-532 GCF_000517525.1 Limulus polyphemus | reverse complement strand
TCTCCCTGGCTTACAGATGAAACGTCCGCAAAAACAGTTCGACGCATAACTTCCAAAGAAGTTCCGTACACCCCCACAATCCACACCACGAGACATACTGCTATCGTAGCCGAAAAAGTCCGCTAAGATAAATACAAAGTCTCGCTAACTATTCGCAGAGGTAACAACCAATCGAGGCGAAAAGAAAGAACACGTCTGCACACTCTCACAACAACCGGTTTTTTCAACGTGGTATGAACGATGACGATTTAATTATTTTATTGTCAAGGGTTTTTAGTATCCCTCTATAAAACACCGCTGTCTGAGGTGAAAAATTGATATAGTAATGAAATACAGAGTTTCTTTATAAACACACTATTGTGAGAGATCGCTGGAAAGTTGTACCTGAATGCACGCACACAGATATGCGAGTATGTCGGAGGTAGGAACACTCGTATACGTGTGTCACTTAATTGGAACATTTCATCAATCAGTTGGGCCTCTGAAAACTTTTCCAAAGATATACAAGTCACTATTGACGATTTGGTCTTAT
>NW_013703408.1:0-532 GCF_000517525.1 Limulus polyphemus | reverse complement strand
TCAGAAGAACAACATGCATTTTGAATGTTTTGTAATAGCTTAACTTTTTGTATTTTTGAGTTTAAGTGAAATTAAGGTTAACATTAAAATTAAAAATTAGAAATGATATTTTTCAAGATATTAAAAATGTATCAATACCTGCATGTTAACTAAATATACAGAAGAAAACTGGAAAACATTTTCCCCAAAAATACTTTTCTCTATGTCTTAGGAAAGTTGAATTAGATCAAATATCAATAATCCCCTTTCCATCACTACTTAATTGCAAGACTGGTAAAGACTTAATGAAATTATATCTACTTATCCTAATTTTTATAAGAATTATGTCTTTATATTTGGATTTTCTTTCACATAGTCATTAACAGTCATGATATTTATGTTCCTTGATGCCCAACACCCAACTATCCCCTCCTTTCAAAATTTCTCATCTGAGGGTGTTATGTTACATATTTAAAAAAGAATATAGAGACATACCTGATTGAGTGCATCACAATTGTACAGGAACAATGAATCAAAACTCAAAACTACTTTC
>NW_013703407.1:0-533 GCF_000517525.1 Limulus polyphemus | reverse complement strand
ATTCGATACAGTTCAGATTGACCATTACGGATGAGCAGCAAGATTTGACACTTTCACGTGTCCTATTTATTTGAAGTCTTCTCAAATATATACAAAATAATGAATAACAAATTAAACTAAATCGTACAATAAATAGGGAAGGTGAAATTATATTTAAAATATAATAATTTTTAATATAATGAGAAGAAACAACTAAAGACATAACACAATTAGTCCACCATTAACTGTCAGGAAACAATAAATATAGCTAGGCTCTAGTACCTGTACCAAACGACCAATAGTAGCTAGGCGCTAGCACCTGTACCAAACGACCAATAGTAGCTAGGTAGCTAGCACCTGTACCAAACGACCAATAGTAGCTAGGTAGCTAGCACCTGTACCAAACGACCAATAGTAGCTAGGTAGCTAGCACCTGTACCAAACGACCAATAGTAGCTAGGTAGCTAGCACCTGTACCAAACGACCAATAGTAGCTAGGTAGCTAGCACCTGTACCAAACGACCAATAGTAGCTAGGTAGCTAGCACCTGTACC
>NW_013703406.1:0-533 GCF_000517525.1 Limulus polyphemus | reverse complement strand
AATATGGTTTAACTTACGTCCAAGATCTCAGACAAATCATTCTTCTTTATCAACAGTAGATGACAATGTGGTTTAACTTACGTCCAAGATCTCAGACAAATCATTCTTCTTTATCAACAGTAGATGACAATATGGTTTAACTTACGTCCAAGATCTCAGATAAATCATTCTTCTTTATCAACAGTAGATGACAATGTGGTTTAACTTACGTCCAATATCTCAGATAAATCATTCTTCTTTATCAACAGTAGATGACAATGTGGTTTAACTTACGTCCAAGATCTCAGATAAATCATTCTTCTTTATGAACAGTAGATGACAATGTGGTTTAACTTACGTCCAAGATCTCAGATAAATCATTCTTCTTTATCAACAGTAGATGACAATGTGGTTTAACTTACGTCCAAGATCTCAGACAAATCATTCTTCTTTATCAACAGTAGATGACAACATGGTTTAACTTACGTCCAAGATCTCAGATAAATCATTCTTCTTTATGAACAGTAGATGACAATGTGGTTTAACTTACGTCC
>NW_013703405.1:0-533 GCF_000517525.1 Limulus polyphemus | reverse complement strand
AATACATATATTAAACTAACAAAGTGATATATAGAGACATATTAAACAATACATATATTAGATTGTAATTTAGAGACATATTAAACAATACATATATTAGATTAACAAAGTGTAATTTAGAGATATGTTAAACAATACATATATTAGACTAACAAAGTGTAATTTACAGACATTAAACAATACATATATTAAACTAACAAAGTGATATATAGAGACATATTTGTTTAATATGTCTGTAAATTACACTTTGTTAGTCTAATATATGTATTGTTTAATACATATATTAGACTAACAAAGTGTAATTTACAGACATATTAAACAATACATATACTAGACTAACAAAGTGTAATATAGAGACATTAAACAATACATATATTAGACTGACAAAGTGTAATTTAGACACATTAAACAATACATATACTAGACTAACAAAGTGTAATATAGAGACATTAAACAATACATATATTAGACTAACAAAGTGTAATTTAGACACATTAAACACTACATATAATAGACTAACAAAGTAGTAATTT
>NW_013703404.1:0-533 GCF_000517525.1 Limulus polyphemus | reverse complement strand
GCTCCTGTTAAGTGCCCTAAAGCTGTTAATAACGGTTTATTTTAATTGGACGAAAATATTTCATAGTATGTTAAAGAGATAGAGGAAATTACATATGACAAAAATTACTACGAAATACTCTATTTTGAAAAATTTCGCCATCTACCTAATATTTCTACGATACTGAATGAACTTTAGTGCTGTTGTGAATAGGCTAGTAGATCATAAGAAACAAGTTAACGTCATGTCATAAAAAGTTCACGTAGTAAAAAAAGTCATAACTTTTCGATGGCCTACTTTCGTCAACCGATTATTAAAGTCATTTTCAGGGTCATTGACATTCGAGTTGATTTCTTTCCTTACTCACTAATTCTTTCTTCTTTTTTTTTTGCGGGACAGAAGGTAATTCAGTAGAAGCTAAGGCTAAGGATTCAGGTAAAACGACCTTACGTTTTTGGCTATAATGTTGTTTCGTGTATTACTTAACAGTTATATTTGTTTACATCACTTTTTTTTATTTCATGTTATACGAGTTCTTTGTTTATTATGGATTT
>NW_013703403.1:0-533 GCF_000517525.1 Limulus polyphemus | reverse complement strand
AAAGTTAACTGTTATATTTTATGATGTGTTTAAACAAAGTGTACTGTTAGATTTTATACTGTGTTAAAACAATGTTCATTGTTAGATTTCATACTGTGTTCAAACAATGTTCATTGTTAGATTTCATACTGTCTTCAAACAAACTTCACTGTTAGATTTTATACTGCGTTAAAACAATGTTCATTGTTACATTTCATACTGTGTTCAAACAAAGTTCACTGTTAGATTTCATACCGTGTTCAAACAATGTTCACTGTTAGATTTCATACTGCATTCAAACAATGTTCATTGTTAGATTTGATACTGTTTTAAAACAATGTCCATTGTTAGATTTCATACTGCATTCAAACAATGTTCATTGTTAGATTTGATACTGTGGTAAAACAATGTTCACTGTTAGATTTCATACTGTGTTCAAACAATGTTCACTGTTAGATTTCATACTGTATTCAAACAATGTTCACTGTTAGATTTCATACTGTATTCAAACAATGTTCACTGTTAGATTTCATACTGCATTCAAACAACGTTCA
>NW_013703402.1:0-533 GCF_000517525.1 Limulus polyphemus | reverse complement strand
GTATCGTTCTTACCCCTGACTCCTTACTCCTTCTAGTATTTTTCTTACCTCTGACTCCTTACTCCTCCTAGCATTGTTCTTACCTCTGACTCCTTACTCCTTCTAGCACTGTTCTTACCCCTGACTCCTTACTCCTTTTAGTATTTTTCTTACCCCTGACTCCTTACTCCCCCTAGCACTGTTCTTACCCTCTGACTCCTTACTCATTCTAGTATTTTTCTTACCTCTGACTCCTTACTCCTTCTTGTATCGTTCTTACCTCTGACTCCTTACTCTTCCTAGTACTGTTCTTCCCCTGACTCCTTACTCCTTCTAGTATTTTTCTTACCTCTGACTCCTTACTCCCCTAGCATTGCTCTTACCTCTGACTCCTTACTCCCCTAGCATTGTTCTTACCCCCTGACTCCTTACTTATTCTAGTATTTTTCTTACCTCTGATTCCTTACTCCTTCTTGTATCGTTCTTACCTCTGACTCCTTACTCTTCCTAGTATTGTTCTTACCTCTGACTCCTTACTCTTCCTAGTATTGTTC
>NW_013703401.1:0-533 GCF_000517525.1 Limulus polyphemus | reverse complement strand
CGCTGAAAGTACACAAAAATGTATTTCCAGTATAGGAAAATTATAACTTCCGATATGGTACTTCCCTTCTCTCACAAGATTAGCTAGAATCCCACATTTATTAGGAGGAGGGACTGGTGCGAGGGAAGAATAGATGTACCACCTCAATGTGTCCATGGGATACCATTGCACCAGATCATTGAGTCAGATCCACACCACTTCTGATTCAGGTATACTCTTCGTCCATATGTGGAATGTTTAAGAAATCATGAAGTAAATTGAGAGCAGCATATCTGAGTGGGAAAGAAGGCAGTAAAAAAGTGATTCTAACCGGAGAAAGATACGGCAACTCAATCCCACAATAAGAAAAGTGTATAAACAAGAATGTGTCCCATGGTGTAGTGTGGCTATGGCATGTTGGACTGTATTTGGTAAGTCAACTACATCCAAAACCTCCTCGCAGGGTACCAACATCCATGTGAGGGTAGGATGAGGATCATATCGTCTTCACCTCAAACCCAAGAACCAGGAAATTGAGAACCACTCCGATTCCT
>NW_013703400.1:0-533 GCF_000517525.1 Limulus polyphemus | reverse complement strand
ACTTACAATGCTACAATCCCGGATTCGATTACCCCACGGTGGACACAGCAGATAGCTCAAAATGGCTCTGTGCTAAAGCAAACAATTCCAGATTTGAGGAGGTACTAATCATATTTTTACCAGATACATTCCCTCCTGATGTAGAGCTTATGCTCTCTTTTCATCGTTACATATATCTGCCACTAGATGGCTACTTTTATCCGTTAGGGTACTTGCGTCTTCTGCAATATCTCACAAGCTTATCATCAAATGGTTACTTCTGACTACTACTGCATCCGCTTCTTTCCTGAATCCTCACCTGCTTGATGTATCAAGCTTGGCACCAAATGGTTACTTCTGACTACTACTGCACCCGCTTCTTGCGTGAATCCTCACCTGCTTCATGTATCAAGCTTGGCACCAAATGGTTACTTCTGACTACTACTGCACCCGCTTCTTGCCTGAATCCTCACCTGCTTGATGTATCAAGCTTAGCACCAAATGGCTATTTTTCACCAACACGCACACCTACCGCTAGTTTACGATAATTGTTT
>NW_013703399.1:0-533 GCF_000517525.1 Limulus polyphemus | reverse complement strand
ACGCCCTAACCACCTGGCCATGCCGGGCCTTGTTGTTGTTGTTAAAACAGTTATCTCACCCAACCTAAGATAAATCCAGGTAGTATACTCAGTTTGTAGACATTTATATATCATTTCTGATACAAACGGGTATGATAGTATAAACGTTATGAACGTTAATATTAACGTTATGAAGTAACACGGTCGATACTGTTAACTTAATAATCCGTAGTATTCATTCACTTTTTCTATATTTCTTGCCATAAATGTTATTGAGATAAATATTTAAACCTTGACTATCTCAGCATTTCGTACACAGATATGGCATTACACTATTGGAATTCTAAATATGATTGTATGTCTCCAGTTCTAAACACGTCGAAACGACGACGGGGCGATGTGGGAAAATTACAGCTGTTTGCAATAAAGTCACGTGGCTGGAAAGATAATTCACCCAGAATAATGAAGACACACACACACACACACACACACACACACACACACACACACACACACACACACATGTGTATATATATATATATATATATATATAC
>NW_013703398.1:0-533 GCF_000517525.1 Limulus polyphemus | reverse complement strand
GTAACAATATATATATATATATATATATCTGTGTTGTTGTTTTTTATTTCCTAAACACCCTACAATTAGTTTTCATTAATATGGCAGCATTGTCCATAACAAGATAATATATTTCCACCAAGCAAACTAGGAAACAAACGTTAAACAGTCTGATACAAAGGATTAATAATACAATTATTTATAGTTGATGTTAGTTGTTTTATAAAACATATTACTTGTGTAAATTATATTGATATTTAAATAGGTGGCGCTACTTTTTTATATGTACTTATAAGAAGCTGTATAGACATTTTTCCACTGTCGTTATAAATAAGATGCGATTGTACCATAGAAGCTTATGCTCAAAACAAATTGAGAGTGTTTTTACGATATATGGATTCAGTGCTCAAACGAAATGTTATAATTAAGGCTAAACAAAACCATTAATAAGTGCTAATATAGGATAATATTTAATTACACAACGTTGACTTATAAAATAATTCAGAGCTTCTCCTAAGGATTTTTTTTTCAACTACATAATTATATTGTTACTG
>NW_013703397.1:0-533 GCF_000517525.1 Limulus polyphemus | reverse complement strand
ATAGTAACATACTGAGGTAACAGGTAACAGATTATAGTAACATACTAAGGTATCAGTTAACAGATTATAGTAACATACTAAGGTATCAGTTAACAGATTATAGTAACATACTGAGGTATCAGGTAACAGATTATAGTAACATACTGAGGTATCAGGTAACAGATTATAGTAACATACTGAGGTATCAGATTATAGTAACATACTAAGGTATCAGGTAATAGAATATAGTAACATACTGAGGTATCAGGTAACAGATTATAGTAACATACTAAGGTATCAGGTAACAGATTATAGTAACATACTAAGGTATCAGTTAACAGATTATAGTAACATACTGAGGTAACAGATTATAGTAACATACTAAGGTAACAGGTAACAGATTATAGTAACATACTAAGGTATCAGTTAACAGATTATAGTAACATACTGAGGTAACAGATTATAGTAACATACTGAGGTATCAGGTAACAGATTATAGTAACATACTGAGGTAACAGATTATAGTAACATACTAAGGTATCAGGTAATAGAAT
>NW_013703396.1:0-533 GCF_000517525.1 Limulus polyphemus | reverse complement strand
TGAAGAGTACAGTACATGTGAAGAGTACAGTACATGTGAAGAGTACAGTACATGTGAAGAGTACACCACATGTGAAGAGTACAGTACATGTGAAGAGTACAGTACATTTGAAGAGTACAGTACATGTGAAGAGTACAGTACATGTGAAGAGTACAGTACATGTGAAGGGTACACCACATGTGAAGAGTACAGTACATGTGAAGGGTACACTACATGTGAAGGGTACACCACATTGGAAGAGTACAGTACATGTGAAGGGTACACCACATTTGAAGAGTACAGTACATGTGAAGGGTACACCACATTTGAAGAGTACAGTACATGTGAAGAGTACAGTACATTTGAAGAGTACAGTACATGTGAAGAGTACAGTACATTTGAAGAGTACAGTACATGTGAAATGTTTTTGTTTTGGGTTTGTTTGTTTCTCTCAGATGTTTTTGTAAAGCAAGTTTTGAACTGATAGACCAGAATGAAGTCAGCTAGTTAATAGCACCCATTGTTACTTCTGAACTATTCTAATCGAAGAGTGG
>NW_013703395.1:0-533 GCF_000517525.1 Limulus polyphemus | reverse complement strand
CTTATGTAAAATATAGAAGAAACAAATTGACTTTTTAATACCCTTACGACCTTTGTAGTACCTTATTTAGTATTCTACAAAATGGTTGGGTGCAATATACCAAGTTGTTTTTGTTGTAGACTGGACAAAAAATAATAAGAAGAATTACAAACGGGTTATTGTGAGCGGATTTTCTTTTCCTTGTAAGTATAACATGCGCGTTTTGTTTTGCATTTTTTATGTGTGTACAGCCTTAACAGTCAATAGTAAAGGTTTTCAAATGTTGCTTGAACTGAATCTTTACTGTTTAAGGTGCTTTTTACCCGACCGTTCTATTAGGGTTTTGTGCAATTCCATGTGATCCCTATTATGAACCACTATCGTGGTTCATGATCACGTTACACTAACCGTCTCCAAACATATCTGTATGCTCTTAAAACCAAAATATTTCGTGCATACATTGTCTAAGAGGGTTTAAGTGCCACAATGGTATTTTGTTTACTCTAAAAACTTATATATATATATATATATATATATATATATTATACATACGT
>NW_013703394.1:0-533 GCF_000517525.1 Limulus polyphemus | reverse complement strand
CCTGTGATAATGTAGAAATAGCATGTGTAGCCAGTTAGCTGTGCTGGTATAACAGCTGCCTGTGAGGTCAGTTAGCACAGCGACTTCTACTATGGAGATTTAAAGTCATGTATTTACAACATCTATCATAAAATTAAACCAAAATATGGCTGAACTATTACTAATAAAGTAATGATATCTATGCCCAAAGTTATTTTTACAAAAATGTTTCCTAATCTAAGAACCTAATCTGGTTATAAGTAAACAAGAATGTATAACAATATATCAACCACACGTTCACAGTAACTATTGTTATACACCAGCTAAATCTAAGGGTGTTCGTCCCCTTACAACAACTGCCGTTTTTAACAAGTTAATAAGATTTTTTTTAACTGTGTTACTTAACAGGTAAGAGTGTACATAATAAACTTATTAGTTAACAAATGTTACTTGATTGGTAAAATAGTACATGATAAACTTATTAGTTAACAAATGTTACTGAATAAGTAAAAGAGTACATGATAAACTTATTAGTTAACAAATGTTACTTGACA
>NW_013703393.1:0-533 GCF_000517525.1 Limulus polyphemus | reverse complement strand
TACACATTCAAACGTAGTTTCTACCACTGATAAAAACGATACTTATTTAAAGTAGTTTTAACCAATGATGTACTCGTGTTAAAAATGTAATATTGTACTTACTTGAAAGTAGTTTCAGCTGACGATGTTCTCGTGTTAACAATGTAATATTGTACTTGTTGAAAGTAGTTTCAGCTAACGATGTTCTCGTGTTAACAATGTAATATTGTACTTGTTGAAAGTAGTTTCAGTTAACGATGTACTCGTGTTAACAATGTAATATTGTACTTGTTGAAAGTAGTTTCAGTTAACGATGTATCATGTTAACAAGTGTAATATTGTACTTACTTGAAAGTAGTTTCAGCTAACGATGTATCATGTTAAGAGTGTAATATTGTACTTACTTGAAAGTAGTTTCAGTTAACGATGTACTCGTGTTAACAATGTAATATTGCACTTACTTGAACGTAGTTTCAGTTAACGATGTACTCGTGTTAACAATGTAATATTGTACTTGTTGAAAGTAGTTTCAGCTAACGATGTATCATGTTAAC
>NW_013703392.1:0-533 GCF_000517525.1 Limulus polyphemus | reverse complement strand
TTTATTATTAGAAACCCTATTGTGTCATTAAAGACAATATAATGTAAAATTATTATCAGCCTTCCACAAAGTAGTATCTTAACATATATTGTTAACAGTAGAGATATTAATTAAACGTTTCATTTAGAGTAACGTATAAATATAAATTAAAATTTACGTTAAATTCGATTTTGATAGCGTTAGATGTTCAGAAAATAACGGTAGGATTTTTTTGTTGTTTTTTCTGTTCGTAGGAAATTGTAAAACAAATGTATCATATAATGTAATTTGTATATCTTCATTTATATGCATATACAAAGTACACTGATATGTGATGTTTCAAGTAACTGCCTGAGCTAAATGCAACATGTTGTCATATGATTAGACTACAAGACAGTGGATAAGAGCAAGAATCTTTCTGACTTTCAAAGTGACGTGATAGTTGCTGATCATTTATCAGAAGCATCGTCATTTAAAGACACACATATATATATGTGTGTGTGTGTGTGTACAGATATGGAAATTATTATGGAAACACACAAGCAATGCACATA
>NW_013703391.1:0-533 GCF_000517525.1 Limulus polyphemus | reverse complement strand
CAGCTCTACAGCCTATCAGTAAACATACTAGAGTTGGCTGTACTCCAGCTTCAGAGCCAGCTCCACAGCCTAGCAGTAAACATACTAGAGTTGGTCGTGCTCCAGCTACAGAGCCAGCTCTACAGCCTAGCAGTAAACAAACTAGAGATGGCCGTACTCCAGCTTCAGAGCCAGCTCTACAGCCTATCAGTAAACAAACTAGTGATGGCCGTACTCCAGCTACAGAGCCAGCTCCACAGCCTAGCAGTAAACAGACTAGAGTTGGCCGTACTCCAGCTTCACAGCCTATCAGTAAACAAACTAGAGTTGGCCGTACTCCAGCTTCAGAGCCAGCTCTGCAGCCTAGCAGTAAACATACTAGAGTTAGTCGTACTCCAGCTACAGAGCCAGCTCTACGGCCTAGCAGTAAACAAACTAGAGATGGCCGTACTCCAGCTACAGAGCCAGCTCTACAGCCTCTCAGTAAACAAACTAGTGATGGCCGTACTCCAGCTTCAGAGCCAGCTCCACAGCCTATCAGTAAACAGACTAGA
>NW_013703390.1:0-533 GCF_000517525.1 Limulus polyphemus | reverse complement strand
AATACATACTAAACTACCATCGTTGTTTGTAATGTGAATACATAATAAACTACCATCGTTGTTTGTAATGTTATATAACAAGAGATAATAAACTACCATCATTATTTGTAATGTTATATAACAATACATAATAAACTACCATCGTTGTTTGTAATGTTATATAATAATACATACTAAACTACCATCATTGTTTGTAATGTTATATAACAATACATAATAAACTACCATCTTTGTTTGTAATGTTATATAACAATACATAATAAACTACCATCGTTGTTTGTTAACATTACAAACAAGATGGTAGTTTATTATGTATTGTTATATAACATTTTATATAACATTACAAACAACGATGGTAGTTTATTATGTATTGTTATACAATACATAATAAACTACCATCGTTGTTTGTAATGTTATATAACAATAGATAATAAACTACCATCATTGTTTGTAATGTTATATAATAATACATAATAAACTACCATCATTGTTTGTAATGTTATATAACAATACATAATAAACTACCATCGTTG
>NW_013703389.1:0-533 GCF_000517525.1 Limulus polyphemus | reverse complement strand
CTTTATACTCAGTCAATTAAATATTTCTAACTGGGATTACCAAGTGATGAGACTACCATTATTTTGTACTCAATCAATAATTACTTGTAACTGGGATTACCAGGTAATGACACCACCATTACGTTGTACTCAGTGAATAAATACTTCTAACTGGGAGTACCAAGTTATAACACTACGACTGTTTTGTACTCAGTCAATAAATACCTCTAACTGGGATTACCATGTGATGACAACACCATTACTTTGTACTCAGTCAATAAATACTTCTAACTGGGATTACCAGGTGATAACACCACCATTACTTTGTACATAGGCAAGAATTTTTTCTAACTAAGATTACCAGGTTATGAAACTACCACTACTTTGTACTCAGTCAATAAATACTTCTTACTGGGATTACCAGGTGATAACACCACCATTACTTTGTACTCAGTCAATAAATACTTCTTACTGGGATTACCAGGTAATAACACCACCATTACTTTGTATTCAGTCAATAAATACTTCTAACTGGGATTACCAGGTGATAAAAA
>NW_013703388.1:0-533 GCF_000517525.1 Limulus polyphemus | reverse complement strand
CTAATCTTTCAAATTTTAGAGGGACTTAATAGCACTAATGACCTTATAACCTGTAGTGATTTATTTTTCTCTTTGGATGCACTTTTTTTCCACAATAAATCATTGAAAATACTTTTGACATCTATGATACTTAGTAAAAACTATTGCAAAAAAAAATAACTTTCTTATTGCATATGTTTTTCTCTACGTTAAAAAATATAATAAAGTAGTTGCAACATCAGAAACTTAAAAGAAATTCTGGAGGAAATTATAAATCTTAAACATTATATTATCATTTCTTTATTGATATTGTTATTCATTTCGAAACAATACGTTTTCATGCTGTTATAACAAAATAATTTTAAACAATATTATTTTTCCGGCAGATGGCAGAGCCAACAATAAACGCGTTTCCATAGCAATGAATATGATATGGTTATACGCTATGGCTATATGACCGCCGTGCTTTCGACAACGTCGGGAACCAAATTCATGTTTTTCTAGCTCAACCTCAAAAAGAGTTCATACCTTGGTATGCGCCGGGAATGCCACGT
>NW_013703387.1:0-533 GCF_000517525.1 Limulus polyphemus | reverse complement strand
ACATCATGATGTAGTTAAGTAGTTCTTACAGTCCCGTTCTTTACTCAACACGTCTTTGGACATCATGATGTAGTTAAGTGGTTCCTACAGTCCCGTTTTTTACTCAACACGTCTTTGGAACATCATGATGTAGTTAAGTAGTTCTTACAGTCCCGTTTTTTACTCAACACGTCTTTGGACATCATGATGTAGTTAAGTAGTTCTTACAGTCCCGTTCTTTACTCAACACGTCTTTGGACATCATAATGTAGTTCAGTGGTTCTTGTGCTCCTATTCTTGGCTCAACACGTCTTTGGACATCATGATGTAGTTAAGTAGTTCTTACAGTCCCGTTTTTTTACTCAACACGTCTTTGGACATCATGATGTAGTTCAGTGGTTCTTACAGTTCCGTTTTTTACTCAACACGTCTTTGGACATCATAATGTAGTTAAGTAGTTCCTACAGTCCCGTTCTTTACTCAACACGTCTTTGGGCATCATGTTGTAGTTCAGTGGTTCTTGTGCTCCTATTCTTGGCTCAACACGTCTTTGG
>NW_013703386.1:0-533 GCF_000517525.1 Limulus polyphemus | reverse complement strand
ACAATCAACAACTCAAGTGGAGCAACTTCCCAGGACTCGGGTTCGACTTTATCTGTCCGAGGAGTAAAAGGCCTTAATTGATAGGAAGTTATAATCCCATGCTCGGCTGGTGATTTCTTCTCCTTTTCAACCTGACATATGAGTTCATTCTCAGAGATTTTCTTACCAGCTTTAGTCGGGTGTGGGCATGCCCTGTCTCCCTCCTTTATGGGGCTAATATGCATTGGCTTACCATTGTGCTTTGGATCCATATTTGGATTCTCAGCATTTTGATCCACAACTTCCCTTGTGGGGCGTGAATCCAGTTGCTTCAGTCCATTTTAACCAAGCTCATTTCTTCAGGTTTCTACTTTCCCCCTCATTCCCTTCTACATTACCTTTCTTCCCTCCAATTATTATCTGAGGCTTTCTGTCAATCCCTGAAATTTTTCATGTGAGCTCATGGGCTTCCTTTGGCTCATTTATCGGCTTCTACCCTATTCCTCAATACCTGGCTCCTGTGCTTTTGGGACTTGATTGGAAGGGATGCATTA
>NW_013703385.1:0-533 GCF_000517525.1 Limulus polyphemus | reverse complement strand
GTAGTTCACTTCTAATATAAATTACTACAACACATGTTACTGTTTAACTATAGATTCAATAATACATAATAATCGAATTTGTACAAATAAGTAGAAAAATATTAATACTGTATTTAAAATAACCAGCTTAAATGTAATGAAGGAGAAATTAATTTACTAAGCACACTATAAAATTAAGTCCGAGTTTCATTATTCCTTACACACGTTTATAGAGCAGGCAGCTGGAGGTAATATATAAAGTTAAACCCTAAGAAGTATCAGAAATGTATAAGCGATAATAAGATTATAAAAATATCACAACAGTGATAAGACTTCAATAAAGAGTAATAGCAATGATAAACATGAAAATTAAAGAAACCATCTGAAACTAATCTAACTCAACTCATGACGTAATATTATATAAGAAATAATTTGTTTTATTTGTTTTCTGTTGTTAAAAAACTGCAAAGCTACACACTTTGCCACCCGTTCTGTGCCCACCACAGGTATCGAAATCCAGTTTTTACCATTACTGTCAGACCACTGAGCTACTT
>NW_013703384.1:0-533 GCF_000517525.1 Limulus polyphemus | reverse complement strand
CGCACTGTGTGAAGGTAGTCCTCAAACCACATGCACTGTCTGAAAGTAGTCTCTGAACCACACGCACTCTCTAAAGGTAGTATCTGGACCACACATACTGTCTGAAGGTAGTCTCTGAACCACTCTCACTGTCTGAAGGTAGTCTCTGAACCACACGTACTGTCCGAAGGTAGTCTCTTGACCACACGTTGTTAACCACTATTCTAGTCTATCGTTGTGCAAGTTTCTCCACTTTCAGAAACCAACAAAAATTTAAAACAATTTTCAGTTTTGCAGAAATGCTAGAACCTCAGGGTGGCATTTTAAATTTCATGTTAAAACAACAACAAATGGCATTTTTATTTCCAGAAGGAATGAAGTACTTGTTTCGTTATCTTATAGGTTACCTTTAAATTTCATACAGTACTTATTATTGCCATTCTTTAGAGTAAGGTTAGATCTGATATATAGCTCTCAAGTATTTTCACCTAGTAAACTGAAACTGATACAAGTGTTACCAGCTTGTATACTTGACAGTATAGGTAGAACTCAAA
>NW_013703383.1:0-533 GCF_000517525.1 Limulus polyphemus | reverse complement strand
TTTATACTTCTTGTCTTTAATTCCGTTTAATTTATACTTTATACTTCTTGTCTTTAATTCCGTTTAATTCATACTTTATACTTCTTGTCTTTAATTCTGTTTAATTTATACTTTATACTTCTTGTCCTCTAATTCCATTTAATTTATACTTTATACTTCTTGTCTTTAATTCCATTTAATTTATACCTTATACTTCTTGTCTTTAATTCTGTTTAATTTATACTTTATACTTCTTGTCTCTAATTCCATTTAATTTATACTTTATACTTCTTGTTTTTTATTCCGTTTAATTTATACCTTATACTTCTTGTCTTTAATTCCGTTTAATTTATACCTTATACTTTTTGTCTTTAATTCTGTTTAATTTATACTTTATACTTCTTGTCTTTAATTCCGTTTAATTTATACCTTATACTTCTTGTCTTTAATTCCGTTTAATTTATACCTTATACTTCTTGTCTTTAATTCTGTTTAATTTATACCTTATACTTCTTGTCTTTAATTCCGTTTAATTTATACTTTATACTTTTGTC
>NW_013703382.1:0-533 GCF_000517525.1 Limulus polyphemus | reverse complement strand
TAGACGAAACGGTGTCTCTCCATTTCATTCAGCCCCTCAAACAAAATAACTGTTGTGTAGTGGTACAAATTACAAGTGTTGTTTTAACTATAATACCGGTAGTGGTACAAGCTACAAGTATTGTTTTAACTATAATATATAGGATACCGGTAGTGGTACAAACTACAAGTATTGTTTTAACTATAATACCGGTAGTGGTACAAACTACAAGTGTTGTTTTAACTATAATATATAGGATACCGGTAGTGGTACAAACTACAAGTGTTGTTTTAACTATAATATACAGGATACCGGTAGTGGTACAAATGCCAAGTGTTGTTTTAACTATAATACCGGTAGTGGTACAAATGCCAAGTGTTGTTTTAACTATAATACCGGTAGTGGTACAAACTACAAGTGTTGTTTTAACTATAATACCGGTAGTGGTACAAGCTACAAGTATTGTTTTAACTATAATATATAGGATACCGGTAGTGGTACAAACTACAAGTATTGTTTTAACTATAATACCGGTAGTGGTACAAACTACAAGT
>NW_013703381.1:0-533 GCF_000517525.1 Limulus polyphemus | reverse complement strand
GATGTAACATTCTTCTCAAAATGAGATGAGAGAAATTTTAATGTAACAGTTTCCTGAAAGTGAAATGAGAGAAACTATGATATAACATTCCCCTGAAAGTGAAATGAGAGAAACTTTGATGTAACATTCCCCTGAAAGTGAAATGAGAGAAACTTTGCTGCAATATTTTTCTCAAAAACAAGATGGGCGAAACGTTGAATTGTTATATATTCCCCTGAAAACAAGATGGGTGAAACGTTGAATTGTTATATATTCCATTGAAAACAAGATGAAGGAAAAGTTGAATTGTTATTCCACTGAAAACAAGATGAGTGAAACGTTGAATTGTTATTCCACTGAAAACGAGATGAGTGAAACGTTGAATTGTTATTCCACTGAAAACAAGATGAATGAAACGATGAATTATAATTCCACTGAAAACAAGATGAGTGAAACGTTGAATTGTTATTCTATTGAAAACGAGATGAGTGAAACGTTGAATTGTTATTCCACTGAAAACGAGATGAGTGAAACGTTGAATTGTTATTCCACTG
>NW_013703380.1:0-533 GCF_000517525.1 Limulus polyphemus | reverse complement strand
ACGAAGTACAATGACGTCTAGTATTTTGCTCGTGATCCACACCAAGTACAGATAAACGGATCGTCTTAATCATGATAGATTAAGGTAGTAATTTGGGACACGCCTAGTTAACTTACAAAAACTATAGCAGCAAGCGATATTTATTACTGGGTTTTACAGGGCAACGCTATAATGCATTTTTATTTAAAATCGCGTGATATATAAAACTGTAGTACACTAATTTGTCTTTTAAGTCTGCCAATGACAAGAGATAATTTTCAGTATACAAGTAAAAAAGTTGGGCAGTCTGTTGTGTCCACCGCGGGAAATCGAACCCCGGATTTTACCGGGGTGGGACGTAGCAGTACTAGCAACAAAACAGAAACGGCACCAATTGTTCACAACTGAACATTTCGAATCAAAATTATTTTATTATGATTTGTCGTTTTCCTTTTCTGTTATATCATGTGACAATGATTTTGAGAAATGTAATTAGTTTAAAATCAAAACTTTGAAAGTGACAAAGTTGGTTTGGTTTGGTTTGAATTTTCGTG
>NW_013703379.1:0-533 GCF_000517525.1 Limulus polyphemus | reverse complement strand
TACGACAGAATTGAAAGGATATTTATGTAAATGCTCTCAATTAGTGTAAAATGAATGTACGTGAAATATACATGTGGAACTATTCGCCATGTTCAGGACTTTGGGACACCAAGTATAGAGACAATGTATTTATTCACACGAATATACATGTAAATGTAATTAGCTGTATGGACATTGCCCCGAAAGAGGACAGGGTAAGTGCTCTGACCCTCATGTAGTATTTAAATTCGTATTCACCTGAAACAGCTACCATCTACCAAGGAGGGGAGGAAAAGGTCATCTGCACCTGACCTTCTCAGGTCTATAAGACCTAAACACCGATCAAGATAACAGCAAGAGCAGAGCAAACCGATCGAGAGAACAGCAACAGCAGAGCAAACCGATCGAGAGAACAGCAACAGCAGAACAAACCGATCAAGAGAACAGCAACAGCAGAGCAAACAGGTCAAGAGAACAGCAACAGCAGAGCAAACCGATCGAGAGAACAGCAACAGCAGAGCAAACCGATCAAGAGAACAGCAACAGCAGAACAA
>NW_013703378.1:0-533 GCF_000517525.1 Limulus polyphemus | reverse complement strand
AACACTATGATACAAGAATATTTACCAAAATACAAAGGCCTCAGGTGTTTTCACGAAAACAAACGATTTCTTCAATGCGGATTTTAGTGGGTATTATGATATATAAACAATAAACAGTGCCGACTTTCGAAGAAAAAAATATATTTTTGAAAAGCCCATTACGAATACAAGTTTTCCACTGAAGAACAGCAAAATATATGATTCACAATTTTTGGGTATTTTTACCAAAAAAAGTTATTTTTTTATATATTGAGATAACTGCGTATTTTGGTGCAGCAACAATATATGAATTCACATGGCGCATTCAATCGTCAATAATGAAAGAATTTACAGACTTAGAGTTTAATTTTAAAATTTACATATTTTCTGAAACCATGATTAATTTCATCCTTCCTTAAAAAAAATAGAATAAGCAAACAAATTATTAGTACGAGAAGTAAATACAAAACTTTAGTATTTCAAAATATGCTAAACAAAATTTTGAAAATTCCAAACACTTTATCTTCATTAGAAGAGTAAAGGGAAGTCAAACG
>NW_013703377.1:0-533 GCF_000517525.1 Limulus polyphemus | reverse complement strand
GTTTGTTTGCCTCTATTGAAACTCAAATTTTGAAACTGAATTTAAAACGAGATGAACCATTCGAATGAGATTATAAAATAAAAATATTTGCGAAACTACCGTAATATAGTAGAATTCGTAGTTATTATTAAAACATTTGACATTCTTTTAACTAAACCAGGAGGTAAAAGTTCTATTTGAAAATTTAGAAAACAAACAAAACCTTAGTGTATAATACCATGAATTGTCTAATGTTACCACAGTCTACGTCCTTTTCACATGTTCCATAGTATTCATTGTAGAATAATCCTTCAACACATGTTTTTGAGTAAGGAATGTTGTTTTTGCAGATATAATATTTCGTACAGTCTGTCTCGTGAGGAAAATACCCGTCCGAAGAGGGACAATGGAATTCTGAAGAAAAACACCGTGAAATAAGATTCAGGGTTTTTATAGCAGAAATTAGTTTCTTTATCCCATTTTAATCACGTTGCAGGAATAAAAATATTTAATTTCTTATTATTCAATATCGACAAGTAATGATTTTTATTAAG
>NW_013703376.1:0-533 GCF_000517525.1 Limulus polyphemus | reverse complement strand
GTACAAGCAGTTGTACAATAATGTGCATTGTTTGCCAAGTTGTGTGTTCTAAGTACAAGTAGTTGTACAATAACGTGTATTGTATATTGAATTTGGAATTTACATTTTATATGATGCGTATAACTTTGAAAGTTGTTACCAATGGGAGTTCACTATAGAATTATACGCCTTCATTCTGATGTATAATATAATAATTTCTAAAATTTACTCTGATCGTCATCCTAAGTTTAGTGCTGATAGTTTTGAACAGAACCTTTAGCATAATGTTACAGTATTCAGTTAAATACTCTAGCAGCATAATATAGTGTTCTGATCGTCATCCTAAGTTTAGTGCTGATAGTTTTGAACAGAACCTTTAGCATAATGTTACAGTATTCAGTTAAATACTCTAGCAGCATAATATAGTGTTCTGATCGTCATCCTAAGTTTAGTGCTGATAGTTTTGAACAGAACCTTTAGCATAATGTTACAGTATTCAGTTAAATACTCTAGCAGCATAATATAGTGTTCTGATCGTCATCCTAAGTTTAGTG
>NW_013703375.1:0-533 GCF_000517525.1 Limulus polyphemus | reverse complement strand
GCAGGAATGGACATCTCTCTTCTTCCACCTTGCCTGGATTTATAGCTCTTCAAAACACCTGTCTGTTTGGATGGGGTGCAGTTCTGGATGCCTTCACTATTTTCAATGTTTGGTCTCCAGAAAAGCAGTCTCTGCACATCAATGTCCTCAAGGTGTCATTTAAATAGACCTGACACTGTCTTTTGTCATATTTAACTGGACATGTTATAATTCAATTATAAGTCAATTCCACCGTGATTTCGTACATCAACCAACAGGGAGGTACCAGAGCCAGCACTAGGATATTTTGCACCCTAGGCAAGTTGTTTATTTTACATTCTTCACCTGTTTTGCCCCCACAGTTCTAAAGCTTTCTCAAAAAAGACTTCACGTAGTAATAATTTTTTCAGCAAAATATATATATTCGTAAAGCACTTCAAAAAAAGTTGCAAACATAACTGCATACATCCAAATGCAAGACGTATAGTACATGTATAAAAAACAAAGTTCAAAAATTTGGTGAACTTTTACAGCTTCATACTGAAGCTTTTCCT
>NW_013703374.1:0-533 GCF_000517525.1 Limulus polyphemus | reverse complement strand
TATATATGTAATATATATCACTTGCTTTAATAATTTAACATGAATCAGTTAAAATAAATATTACAAACCATGAAGTATCTTATACTTCATGAAAATGTAAGAAAAGAACACGAACGTTGTTTTATTATTCTTTCTAATCAAATATATATATATATGAAAAAACACACATATCTCAAAGCCTATTACCACAGCCGGGCGATCATTCCTTCACCTGTTTCTTTAATTTATTCTTGCCAAGATTAGTGAACTGAACTAATAAACTTACTTAGTAAACCAGCTAACTACCTCAGTCTCTCTTCTGAAGACTAAAGGAAACAAAAAGAGAACAGAAAAGTTTTGGAGTTGTTGGGATACGGTTTTTCTAATCATGAACTTTGTTGTTAGATAAAGTTAATACGTAAATCAACAAAGATTTCGTAAAAACAAAAGTTTGTTTCTTGTTAAGCACAAAGCTACACAATGGACTATCTGTGATAGTCCGTTTTGAATTTAGAAGTGACGGACTAGAGCTAGTCAACAGTACCCACCGCCAA
>NW_013703373.1:0-533 GCF_000517525.1 Limulus polyphemus | reverse complement strand
ATCAGTTTAACCAAGAAGTATTCACTTTTACATCTTTAAAAATCAAGTTATCAGTTTAACCAAGAAGTATTCACTTTTACATCTTTAAAAATCAAGTTATCAGTTAGGAAGGGAAGAAATCGTATTTAAAAAGAACACATTGTTGGTCTTGTAAGCTAGCATTTTCACATGGGTCTTTGAAAAACACATTGTTGGTCTTGTAAACTAACATTTTCACATGGGTTTTTAAAAAACACATTATTAGCAGAGTAGACTTCAAACTTAAGGCTTTGAAATCTAGATCAGTCGTTTAGCAAACAACCATTAACAATAATTATTAGGCTACTAAACTATATTATCGATTTAGCAAAGTAGCACTTGGGTTTTGAAAAACCAGGAAATTAATTGAACAGAATAGTTTCGCACTTCGGTTATTAAACTACAGATCTTCTGTTTATCAAACAAGACTTAGTATTCAGATCTCTAAAGGGTTATCTGTTTAATAGAATAATCAGTCCTCTTAGACTTAATCGCTTGGTTATCTAAGAAGTGTT
>NW_013703372.1:0-533 GCF_000517525.1 Limulus polyphemus | reverse complement strand
AACAACCTTCCGATTGTATACTGTTCAGGCTGTGTAAGATACAAATCACTCGTCAACAACCTTCCGATTGTAGACTGTTCAGGCTGTGTAACATACAAATCACTTATCAATAACCTTCCGATTATAGACTTCTATACACCAAAATAAGCTTCACATTGTTTCCTTATCTGTCCGGTTTCCAACATCTGAATATCGGTTATTAACAAACCTCCAATTCTAGATTTGGATGCTACAAAATTAGCTGCATAGTGTTTACGTATCTCTAACATTTAAACATCAGTTATTCACAAACTTTTAGTTTTAGATTTGGATGCTACAAAATTAGCTGCAAAGTCTTTACGTATCTCTAACATTTAAACATCGGTTATTCACAAACTTTTAGTTTTAGATTTGGATGCTACAAAATTAGCTGCATAATGTTTACGTATCTCTAACATCTAAACATCAGTTATTCACAAACTTCTAGTTTTAGATTTGGATGCTACAAAATTAGCTGCATAATGTTTACGTATCTCTAACATTTAAACATCAGT
>NW_013703371.1:0-533 GCF_000517525.1 Limulus polyphemus | reverse complement strand
GTTAGTACATAAGGTCCTCCCGTTGAACAGAATAACACACTTTAGAAGAGCGTGTTATAAAACGGCCCAAGAACGAACAATGCAGGAGAAGAAAAAGTAGCGTTAGTACATAAGGTCCTTTCAATCTTCAGCTTCGGTCATTAAGATAATTTGTCATGTGATGACCATGCTGACACAAGCCCCCTATCGGTGTGATTGTGGCGTTTGGTTTATAATTATTGACACTAATGTTTGCGGCTCGAGAGGGCGAATTATGGAAACGACAAATAAAACAACGATGTATTTCTAGATGTTTTTACTTCAATTTCATCAATGGTGAAAGGGAGGGAAGAGGAGAATTTCCATGACAACTGTACTAACAAACAAATGAAGGAAACGTTACATCTAGTCCTGACAAGAGACTTTAAAAACAAGAGGGAATCCTCAGTGGCCACGGGACTTGAAATCCTTTTCGGCAGGATTTGAGTTAAATAATCTATTAGATATATTTTTTTTGCTTTATTTTTGTGCGCCAGCAATATTAAGCGTGGAGC
>NW_013703370.1:0-533 GCF_000517525.1 Limulus polyphemus | reverse complement strand
CAGGTATATCAGTTTCAAATTAAATACTTCTTTTCTCGTACACACTTATTTCAAATCACACAGCTACGTTGGTTTCTTCTATATTATCTAACTTTCTACTTAATATTGATACATTTACGTGTCACTGTGTGTGTATATTTGTAGTTTAATATCTACATCTATTTCTCTTATCACATGATTATATGATTAGCCCCTGTTAGCAGTTAAATAGGAACATTAGTTTCAGTTATACATTTAGTCTGAGCACCAGTTAACATTGTATCTCAAGTAGTTATATTGTTTCATTTCTTCTGGTTTGTGTATACCTGTAGTTACAGTTAAATGACTTCATCCCTTTCCTGTATAATTCGTTTATATTTAATGTTTTCTATAAAAATTAAGTAATAAACCTACCCTGTAGTTAGGTGCTATTATCTAGTTAAATATTATTATGCGTGTCCAACCATTATTGTTATACGTTAAATCCCATTAAGTATTTGTATGAATTATAGAATGTTGAATACGTTATATTAAAACAATTTTGAATATTCAAA
>NW_013703369.1:0-533 GCF_000517525.1 Limulus polyphemus | reverse complement strand
CATTGGATGTGTGTAAAGTCGTTATTGTGTCGAGGGGTTAGAATGTAGTAAAATTCAATTCTTGGTTCATTGGATGTGTGTAAAATTTCCTTTACTCTTCAGAATCTCTCCTGTTGGCTGAACCACCCAGTGGCTCAGCAGTAAGTATTGGGGCTTATGACGCCAAACATCTGGGTTATATATTCGCGTTAGGCATAACACAGATAGCCCATAGTATATACTTGTGCTTAACTACAAACGAACCTGTTGGTTCATGTTTTGGATTTTCTAATTACTTGAGTGTTTCCAGACTACAATAGATGTGAGCTAATCCTTGAAAAAAAAAGACTAGGGATACTTGAAAGATGTAGGAATTAATCATTACAGTTTCGTACATTTCCATGATTTTTTATATCAGCATCATTACAGTTTCGTACATTTCCATGATTTTTTATATCACCATCATTACGGTTTCATACAATACCAGGATTTTTTATATCAGCATCATTACAGTTTCGTACATTTCCATGATGTTTTTATATCAGCATCATTAC
>NW_013703368.1:0-533 GCF_000517525.1 Limulus polyphemus | reverse complement strand
ATATAAGCTGGACCAATATCTTTACCTATCCAACAACAATAGTAGCACGTTCACACCAACAATATGTTAGTTTTTATATCCATATATCCACGTGGGGGAAATTAACACAACATAACATTTGTTATTTGTGGATAACAAGTTTTGTTACATGGCATCAAGTAGTAGCAATAAGCAGCCAAACTACATTTTAACACAATGCACGATGTTTCATTTTTAATCGTATAAAAATCAGTTGGTAACAGCTAGCAGCCAAACTACATTTTAACACAATGCACGATGTTTCATTTTTAATCGTATAAAAATCAGTTGGTAACAGCTAGCAGCCAAACTACATTTTAACACAATGCCCGATGTTTCATCTTTAATCGTATAAAAATCAGTTGGTAACAGCTAGCAGCCAAACTACCATGTTGTTAACTAGGGTTACTGTGTGTACTGCCACTAGTACCGTGTTGTTAACTAGGGTGACTGTGTGTACTGCTACTACTACCACGTTGTTAACTAAGGTGACTGTGTTTACTGCCACTACTACC
>NW_013703367.1:0-533 GCF_000517525.1 Limulus polyphemus | reverse complement strand
AGGCAGCTAGTCAACACCACCCACCACCAACTCTAGAGCTACCAACGAATAGTGTGAATTGACGGTCACATGTAATGCTCCCACGGCTGAAAGAGCGAGCAAGTTCGGTGACGGGAATTCGAACTCGCGACCTTCAAATTACGAGTCGAGCACCCTAACCACCAGGCCATGTCAGGTCCTACTGAACTGGTGAAAGTTAACGTGATCGGACTATTGTAGTCGTTACATTAACATGGGGTTGCTACTTAAAGTTATTTCACCACTGTAAAGAAGTGTGTATAATAATATGTAAACCATACCATCTCTGTAATACCCAGTGCTGACGAAATCTTTCATCCAATACAACGGCTCTTCAGGTCGATGGAGATAGACAGACCGTTAAAACTTTACTTAATGATCACATGATATCGTTAACATTTAAAACTATAACCCTTTACCAAAGTAACATATTATTCACACTCTGTAACATTTTTACCAAAATAATATATTGTTCACACACTGTAATGCTTTTACCAAAGTAATATATTATTCAC
>NW_013703366.1:0-533 GCF_000517525.1 Limulus polyphemus | reverse complement strand
ATCAGCGGCATCAATATTTAATTCCTAAAAGAGAGAATAAAGTTATATTTTAAACTTAGCAATATGAACAGAGCGAAGAAATGATACATTCGTTATTTGCACAGAGAAGGCAAAAAATTCATTCTAAGTTAATCAAAATTTCAATATATGCACTTTTAAATGTTCAGCCATTTGTGTGCTGACATTTTAACTGTCATTTATGTCCACCAAATAGTTATCTTGAGTTCATACCTGCTAAACGAAATTAACTGGAAATAGGAGTAAACTTTAAGGATATACTCAACTAAAGAGCATCGCTAGCAGCAGTGTAGAGTCAACAATGTATGGTTGAAGTGATATAAAAGTACACTGTTCTCTGGTTAAAACATATTCAGTTCGTTAAGAATGATACGTTTCAAATTATTATTTGTCTAACTTTGATATCTTTTGTTATTTATATCAAATATCATAATACTTGATGTCGTAACTGAGATTCTGAGTTGTTTTTCTTATCATCAAACTTCAGAACTTCGGTGAAAACAAACTCTAAGGCC
>NW_013703365.1:0-533 GCF_000517525.1 Limulus polyphemus | reverse complement strand
CAAAAGTTTCCTATTTCTTACATTTTAGTTACTTTATAATAATGAATAAAGAATGCACAGGAAAAACAAGAAAAAGTACTTACATGGTTCCTTTTCTTTTTGTTTGTTATTGACTACTGATGAAAGTTAACCCTACTTTTTTATACTAATGGTAGCACTACACTAAATAATTTTTCATTTAATAAAATAATGTACCAAAAAACAAGATACAATTCTCTTTTCAGAAAACAATGTAATATAACATAATATAATATAATAGAAGCACCACTGTCCTGAAGCCTCGATCTGAAAACTGAACAAAACACATGCCCAACCTCTGGAGATGAGTATCAGCGAATAAAAATAATCCATATGAGAGAAGGAATAAGCAATAAATCCGATGTTGTAGGGGATATGATCATTTATCAACACATATAGAAGAAGATGGAAGAATAAAAATTATGAGGAAAATTAAATGAATGGCTTGAATAATAGAAAACTCCATCGAATGCACTCCAGGAGAATGGAGGGTTCCAACAAAGGAGTGTTTTAAA
>NW_013703364.1:0-533 GCF_000517525.1 Limulus polyphemus | reverse complement strand
CTATTTATCAGCAAAATGTACAAACTAAACTCACAACGGAACAAATAATTCATCCATTTGTATGCCAACAAAGTAAAACAATATATAGATCATGTCGTCTATCAACACTTAATACTGACAACTCTTAGTACTAATGAATTTATAATACGTCAAAGATAATAGTTAGACGGGAATAGAATACCGACTATGAGATAAATTTTGGTAAATATTTAATGATATTCTAAACTACCAGTATCACTGTACCTTGTATATCTTTTGGTAGAATGTTCAGGATTTTAATAAATTTACTGATTCAATTTTATACTTATGTTTAAATCGGAGTTTTATTACAAACTTCTAATAAAAACTATTAATTACCATATATATATATATATCAGCTTAATCTCTGAAATTAAAGAAAACATATCAAATTTGATATTCTTTTTTCCTTCTATTAGCAATAATATAGCGTTCTATTGACGAAATATATTTCTTGAAAATATGGCTTTTTAGATCAACCGATCAACTGCTTTAATATTATTGAAATATTTAAT
>NW_013703363.1:0-533 GCF_000517525.1 Limulus polyphemus | reverse complement strand
TTCTGTGGAAAGATTTGGTGCAGCATGAACTTTCTTTTGTTGCTGTTAACGAAACTTCCCACATTGTTGGAGTTATGTTCAATCTTGACTTCTTCAACGAACCTCAAATAAGAATTTCGAGGTATTTTTCACACAACCCTTTATAGACGTAATTAAAACGGTTGAATACTTTTAGTATCTGTTTAATGGAAGTTCACATTTACTACACTGCAATGTAAGAGTTAACATCGAGTTTTTGCTTTTTAATCCTACACAAACTTCCTACAAAATCAAATATTACATATATGTGTGCTAACTTTGACATATTATTATTATATTTTTAATTTTGATATTGGCAACATTTAGGAGGTGTTTTAACCGTCAGATAATATCACTTAATTCCAGGACACTAACAATTGAAATACATAACCCAAAACCAACAAGACGTAGTTCTGAACTCTAAAACCTGAAATGCATAACCTAATACCAACAAGACGTAGTTCTGAACTCTAAAACCTGAAATACATAACCTAATACTAACAAGACGTAGTTCT
>NW_013703362.1:0-533 GCF_000517525.1 Limulus polyphemus | reverse complement strand
AAGAACCGTACTGTTCTTAGTTACTTAGTGTTATTAGTGTTTTTGGTCCTATTGTGTGCTACCTATTTTTCAAATTTGGAGTCCTCCCTCTTCCAGTAACATAACGATATATCTGCAGTACAGCATAGACAGCTCATTGTATACCTTAATTAAAAACAAATAACACACAAAGGGTACATCATTAGTTGTTTGTATAAATCCCAAGAAAGTACAAAAATTAAAAACAAATGTTTCGTTATCGTTATAGTATATTTTGAATGTAACCTGAACTTTATTTACTTTACTTAGTGAATATGTGATATTCACTATTCCTACTTGTTACCTACTATTTAAGGTTGGAGTAAACATTTTAAATAAATAATACCTGCACCGTAGTCTATAATATATACACTGTAATGTTTACTGACAGCTTTCATACGATATGCATGTTGACCATACCACTCAAATGTTTACTTTTTTCCATACATGTGTCAGTGTGGCCACAAAATGGAAGTGTTCATAGAAAGGTTACGACCACCATGACATCATGTGAG
>NW_013703361.1:0-533 GCF_000517525.1 Limulus polyphemus | reverse complement strand
TAACTTGTCAGAAAGTGGTTACTGGATATAACTTGTCAGAAGCTGGTTCTGGATATAACTTGTCAGAAAGTGGTTCTGGATATAAAAGGGTTATTATACTTTAGTATATAACTTGTCAAAAATGTTTAACATTGGGAGGGGCATGGTTGTCCACAAGGGTTTCCCTAGTTACAACTTTGATATTTTGACATTTTGCCCCCTCTATAATATATCCTGCGGACGCCCATGAGGAGGGGCAACAATGGTTGGGTGTGACGAGTTGGTAACAGTGGCTGGGTGTGACGAGTTAGCAACAGTGGCTGGGTGTGACGAGTTAGCAACATTGGCTTGGTGTGACGAGTTGGCAACATTGGCTGGGTATGACTAGTTGGCAACATTGGTTGGGTGTGACGAGTGGCAACATTGGCTGGGTGTGACGAGTGGCAACATTGGCTGGGTGTGACGAGTTGGTAACAATGGCTGGGTGAGACGAGTTGGTAACATGGCTGGGTGTGACGAGTTGGTAACAATGGCTGGGTGTGACGAGTTGGTAA
>NW_013703360.1:0-533 GCF_000517525.1 Limulus polyphemus | reverse complement strand
CCTTGGCATTTAAAAAGATGAAATGTGGTTCGCGTATCATATAAAAACAAGATTAAAACGTTGTTTTCTATTCCTTGTTTATCAGGGCGTTATGGCTTTATTTCATGCTCCCGTTGCTAGAGAAGCACTGATAAACTGTGGTGATGATAAAACCGTTGTAATCGTCCATTCTTATCACGTTGAGAAATATAAAAACGTCTGATGAAACGAAGGGATCATTACCTATAGCTCCCATTGGCTCAGCGGTAAGTCTGAAGGCTTGTAACGCTAAAACCCATGGTTGTCACAGCACACATAAACTATTGCGTAGCTTTCTGCTTAACAACAAACGTTTCCTATAAGTTACAAAATTATTATTTAATTGGAAGTTTCTTAATTCTTACATGCACTGTTTTCATTTGCTCTGATTTACCATAGCTACAGTTATCATTGTTTTCCTTTTATTGTGACTTGCAATAATTACTCTTTGTGACTGGTTGAGTTTACTTTAGTCACAAATATTATTGCTTTCATATTGCTCTGATTTTACAACT
>NW_013703359.1:0-533 GCF_000517525.1 Limulus polyphemus | reverse complement strand
GTAGCCCAAGTGATGACTAGCTGCCTTCCCTCTAGTCTTACACTGCTAAATTAGGGACGGCTAGCGCAGATAGCCCTCGTGTAGCTTTGCGCGAAATTCAAAAAAACAAACAAATAAACTTATAAGATAACCTACAAGGTATCCTGATAACACATATTTAATTCCACATCTACTTTCTTATCGTTTCTAATAATGGCAAAAATAAATAAATAAAATTCGAAACCGTACAGTCCTTTCTTCATTGGCCTGAGTTTCGCTCGTATCGTCTTGAAATCCGGTCTGTCGTCTGGATCTTCTGACCAGCATTCCTTCATACAGTCCCTTGCACAATCGAAAGCGCTTTCTAATAGCTCCAGCTGAGGTCGAAATGGAGTAATAGTTTCTCTTTGCATCACTCTCTTTATTATTTCTGAAAACAAATTAATTAGAAACAGAATTTTTAAGAAACATTTAGAACTGCATACTTAAAAAAAAACAAAAAACAACAAAACGTTAGGTCTGACAAAACAATTCGTAGCAAATAATGACACGCC
>NW_013703358.1:0-533 GCF_000517525.1 Limulus polyphemus | reverse complement strand
TATTAAAAAATAAGTTACTAAGGCTCAACTCCGAAACACGTTTTATGTATGTCATGTTTCCCTGTTGTATATTACGTTAGTGTTGCTTTTATAAGCTCCATCGATGGCAAAGTGGTTAGCTTGAGAGCCTATAAAGCTAAAATCTTGGGCTCGATCCCTAAGGTACGCTACATTGACAAGTCAAAGATGCAGTTGTAAATGCACGTTGACGATCAAAGCCATAAAACTGTTTTAGGATTACTTATAAAACTGCGTATGATACGAGGTCCGTCATGTTGAGATGTTGATTTACACACTTGTACGCATAGGTAAACATTGACATCTAAATCTCTTAACAGTTTAGTCTTAACTCTTTACAACCCTTTATGGACTTAACTTACAACCCAGTTCTACGTGGATAACGACACCCTTTTGTGTTTGTATTATATTTGAATAAGATCGGGAATCTTTGTTAACATTTCTTTGATTTAGTCAATTCAACGTTATTGCAGAAGACACAGTATGGTCACTGAGTATGTGGTTGCAGCTTCTGT
>NW_013703357.1:0-533 GCF_000517525.1 Limulus polyphemus | reverse complement strand
AAATGATACAAACTAAACATGATACTCTCAACCAAATGATACAAACTAAACATGATACTCTCAACCAAATGATACAAACTAAACATGATACTCTCAACCAAATGATACAAACTAAACATGATACTCTCAACCAAATGATACAAACTACATGATACTCTCAAACAAATGATACAATTAAACATGATACTCCCAACCAAATATTACAAAAAATATGATACTCTTAACTAAGTGATACAAACTAAATATGATAATCTCAACCAATGCTTAAATTAAGCTTGTTATCCCTGCAATGGGCACAGCACAGATAACCCATTAATATACGAAATAAATAAACTAAATTGTTTCTCCCAGAGGCTGAGCGGTAAGCTTGAGGGCTTATAACTCTAAAGTTCGATACCTGGAGTGAGCATAGCACAGACAGTAGATTGTACAGCTTTGTGGTCAACAACAAATAAAGAAAACAAATCTAATCATTTTCAGGTCTTGATGGCCTTGAGAGTTATTCATACCAACTTTTTAAACACTGCTGTATG
>NW_013703356.1:0-534 GCF_000517525.1 Limulus polyphemus | reverse complement strand
TTAGCAGGCTTATAGCTCGTAACGTCTAACTAATGATGTCATCATACCATATATAGTAGGAGGCTTATAGCTGGTAACGTCTAACTGCTGATGTCATCATACCACATATAGTAGGAGGCTTATAGCTCGTAACGTCTGATGTCATCATACCACATACAGTAGCAGGCTTATAGCTGGTAACGTCTAACTGCTGATGTCATCATACCACATACAGTAGCAGGCTTATAGCTCGTAACCTCTAACTGCTTATGTCATCATACCACATACAGTAGAAGGCTTATAGCTGGTAACGTCTAACTACTGATGTCATCATACCACATATAGTAGCAAGCTTTTAGCTCGTAACGTCTAACTGCTGATGTCATCATACCACATATAGTAGAAGGCTTATAGCTCGTAACGTCTAACTGCTGATGTCATCATACCAAAGAATAGGAGGCTTATAGCTCGTAACGTCTAACTGCTGATGTCATCATACCACATATAGTAGAAGGCTTATAGCTCGTAACGTCTGATGTCATCATACCACATATA
>NW_013703355.1:0-534 GCF_000517525.1 Limulus polyphemus | reverse complement strand
AAGAAACATGTTTATAACTGTTTGGTTGTTCTTAAGCATAAAACTAATCAATGCGCTACTTATATTCTACCCACAATGGGTATCAAAACACTTATTTTATTTTCATAAGCCTACAGTCCTGCCACGAATTACGAACCATACGACATGGCAGTGCCATCACTGTTGAGGTTACATCTGCAAAAATACTGTAAAAAAAGTAAACCAATGCAATATAGCTGGACATATCTCCTGATACACGTGCATGCATTAACACTCGTGGATAAGATAAGCAATAATATCCAGGTGCACACCCTCAGGGTCCACGTAATTGGTGCAGAATTTCAGGTTTCTATGTTGTATCCTCTTGGATCTACGGTGGTCACATTTCTATTTGTTTTTTCCATAAAAAGATGCATATGCATGTAGATACATAATAATACTCAGGTGCACACCTCAAGGTCCCCTTGGTAGGCATGCAAAGTTACAGCTTTCTAGGTTATTTTCTCCTGGAATCATATTGGTACCACATTCTTTTCTATGTTGTTTTTCCCTAAC
>NW_013703354.1:0-534 GCF_000517525.1 Limulus polyphemus | reverse complement strand
ACTTAATCTCTTACACTTAACCTTCAGACAGTTAACCTCCGACACTTAACCACTGGACACAACCCCTGACACTTAATATCCGACACATAACCTCTGACACTTAACCACCAGACACATAATCTCCGACACTAAACCTCCGAAAAAACCTCCGACACTTAACCTCCGACATAATCTCCGGACACAACCTCCGACACTTAACCACCAGACACATAACCTCCGGACACTTAACCTCCGACATAATCTCCGACACTTAACCTCCGATACAACCTCCGGACACAACCTCTGACACTTAACCACCAGACACATAACCTCCGACACATAACCTCTGGACACTCAACCTCCGGACACTTAACCTCCGACATAATCTCCGACACTTAACCAAACACAACCTCCGGACACTTAACCTCCGACATAACCTCCAGACACTTAACCTCCGATACTTAACCTTTGGACACTTATCCTTTGGACACTTAACCTCCGATACTTAACCTCCGACACTTAACCCTCGTACACTTAATCACCGACATTACCTCC
>NW_013703353.1:0-534 GCF_000517525.1 Limulus polyphemus | reverse complement strand
GACACTTGTATGGCCATAGGTGAAGATCCTCATGGAGTATACAGGTGAAGATCCTCATGGAGTCTACGTCTGACACTTGTTCTGCTAACTGACACTTGTTATGGCCATAGGTGAAGATTCTCATGGAGTACACATCTGACACTTGTATGGCCATAAGTGAAGATCCTCATGGAGTCTACGTCTGACACTTGTTCTGCTAACACCACTTTCTGCTGAAAAGTGACCGGTCGAGTTCTAAGGACTTCGTCCAATTGCTGCAGCTACTGAAGCGATGTTTTCTTCTTTTCTTACAGTGGGATGCCTCACGTGCTTGGATGGACAAATATGTCCCTCTTCACGAAATTATTTAACTAAAGAGAGAATGATGTTACGACATGGAGCATCTCTGCATCGAAATTCCCCTCTGAAAGCTCTCTGAGTTGCAACAACAGAGCCATATTTAAAGTAGAGTTTTACAGTTTTCATTCGTGTTGGCACATCATAATGATTAGTCATTCAAATCTTTAAGTGCTCACTTGTAACAACCAAAAATAT
>NW_013703352.1:0-534 GCF_000517525.1 Limulus polyphemus | reverse complement strand
AAGGAAAGAGAGGATACCAGAACACCCAAAACAACGTTTCATGGAAGGAAAGAAAGGATACCAGAACACCCAAAACAACGTTCCATGGAAGGAAAGAGAGCATACCAGAACACCCAAAACAACGTTTCCTGGAAGGAAAGAAAGGATACCAGAACACCCAAAACAACGTTCCATGGAAGGAAAGAGAGGATACTAGAACACCCAAAACAACGTTTCATGTAAGGAAAGAGAGGATACCAAAACACCCAAAACAACGTTTCTTGTAAGGAAAGAGAGGATACCAGAACATCCAAAACAACGTTTCATGGAAGGAAAGAGAGGATACCAGAACACCCAAAACAACGTTTCATGGAAGGAAAGAGAGCATACCAGAACACCCAAAACAACGTTCCATGGAAGGAAAGAGAGCATACCAGAACACCCAAAACAACGTTTCCTGGAAGGAAAGAAAGGATACCAGAACACCCAAAACAACGTTCCATGGAAGGGAAGAGAGGATACTAGAACACCCAAAACAACGTTTCATGTAAGGAA
>NW_013703351.1:0-534 GCF_000517525.1 Limulus polyphemus | reverse complement strand
CCCCTGATCTATACATATATGGCGCTAAATTCTTTTTCTAGACTCTTCTATGTCAACATTTGGCACTAGCCGGGTATTTAATTCGGACCAGACTAGTGAAAGTGGGTTTTCTCGGCGCAGCTGCCAAAAACATACTCATGCCCACGCTTTTGCTTTTGTCTCTCTTTATTTCTTTCATCAGTTACACATACATATGTAAGTATGTGTATGTTTTTGTCGTTTTTTTGAAACGAGATCGCCTTCATATGTTAAGATCACGTGACTCACATCTGTTCGTTCAGTTTCAGTCCTTGTGAAAGCTTCACTCTGTTGTAGAACGTTATACATATTACAGGTTGGAAGAATTGTTTACAGCTACATTCACAACAAGAACATATAATACAGATTAATAGTACGTATATTTCAAGCTTTTGAATTACATAAAGGTGTTAAAATAGAACATTGCTAAAGAAAGTCTTTATTGATCAATCAGTAGTTAAACTGGTAAACAACACTGAATTAAGTTATGTGTATTAACTGCTAAGACGGTTGTGG
>NW_013703350.1:0-534 GCF_000517525.1 Limulus polyphemus | reverse complement strand
CTTGTATCAGCAGCAATGTGTTGCTGCTGATACAAGTGTTTAAACGTGTTTGTGTACATGTTTAAACACTTGTATCAGCAGCAATGTGAACACGTTTAAACACTTGTATCAGCAGCAATGTGTACAAGTTTAAACAGTTGTATCAGCAGCAATGTGTACATGTACACGTTTTCGTAATGCCATATATAAAAAGTGGGTTTAAAAAATTAACAGCCTAGTCATACTTCCCAGAATGTCTTATTCACAATCAGTTATACGTATTTTAACGTCGATTTAAATCTGTATAGCTTAAACATTAAGTTATCATAATAATACTCAGTTTTGATCTGTCCAGAAAATGCGCGCGCACCTTATTACCTAAATACGTATGCGCGCGTACTTCATTTCAACGGATGTAAACATACTTTACTAGACATTTTGTACAACATACCAAAAGCTTATCATAGTTTTTAAAAAAGGGTCTTACGTTAGTACTATAAAATTTAGACCTAGTTAAACTAAAGCAAAAAAAAAAAAAAAAACAATGCACAAGTT
>NW_013703349.1:0-534 GCF_000517525.1 Limulus polyphemus | reverse complement strand
GGTTACAGATAAATAATTTTACACCAATATGTTCAGTCAAAAAAAATAATATAGTTATCACCTTTCACATGTTTTGCTTGCCACTAATCATTCACAAATCTTAACTATTTTGCATTTAATATTTACAGTAACTAAAAGATAAATGTTTCCCATTCTACTTAGTATTGCTACACCTAACTGTATTAGATGTACTGATTTCTGTTCAATTTCAGTAAGATACCTCATATCATGTAGTTTATATTTAGTTTATTAATAACAGTTTTGGTAATCTGACAGTACAAATAAATTATGCTTGAATCTGATTCAAACCGAGTTTTTCAACTACTTTGGTAATAAAGTCATATTTACATTCTGGACATCTAAACTATCTTGATATTCAAATGAGAACCAAAACTTGAGCACTTTTGAATAGTTCACTATTCTTCTTCAGGAGGAAAAAGAATGAAGAAGAATTCTCGTTTGAAAACCATTACAACTTTTGCATGTGATCCTGTGTGCTAACTTCTCAATCAGAATCTAAACCATCTTGATATT
>NW_013703348.1:0-534 GCF_000517525.1 Limulus polyphemus | reverse complement strand
ATATGATGACACTAGAACTAGGGTAGGACATATTGTTTGATAATAGCCATAAACAACATCTTGGTATATGATGACACTAGAACTAGGTTGGACATATTATATGATAATAGCTATAAACAATATATGATGACACTAGAACTAGGGTGGATATATTGTATGATAATCGCTATCAACAATATATGATGACACTAGAACTAGCGTGGATATATTGTATGGTAATAGCTATCAACAACATATGATGACACTAGAACTACTGTGGACATATTTTATGAAAATAGCTATAAACAACAAATTGGTGTAAGGTGACACTAGAACTAGGGTGGTCATATTGCATGATAACAGCTATAAACAACATCTTTGTTTATACAACAATTATTGTTGTTTTATGAACAGTGTAGACATTAATATATGTTTTTTGTTATTTTAAGAATTAAAGTACTTGAACATTTCAAACACATTCATATTATAACCTTGTAAGAACATACAGCCAAATATGGCAACCTAATGAAGCTGTAGAACCAAAGATGTCAACCT
>NW_013703347.1:0-534 GCF_000517525.1 Limulus polyphemus | reverse complement strand
GTTACCGTCTGTAGCAACACTTACTGACACCTTATGTACTGTTACTGTCTGTAACAACACTCACTGATACCTTTGTACTGTTACTGTCTGTAGCAACACTTACAGATACCTTTTGTACTGTTACCGTCTGTAGCAACACTCATTGACACCTTATATACTGTTACCGTCTGTAACACCACTCACTGACACCTTATGTACTGTTACTGTCTGTAGCAACACTTACTGATACCTTATATACTGTTACCGTCTGTAGCAACACTCACTGACACCTTATATACTGTTACCGTCTGTAGCAACACTTACTGATACCTTATGTACTGTTACTGTCTGTAGCAACACTTACTGATACCTTATGTACTGTTACTGTCTGTAGCAACACTCACTGACACCTTATATACTGTTACTGTCTGTAGCAACACTTACTGACACCTTATGTACTGTTACCGTCTGTAGCAACACTTACTGACACCTTATGTACTGCTACAGTCTGTAGCAACACTCACTGACACCTTATATACTGTTACTGTCTGTAGC
>NW_013703346.1:0-534 GCF_000517525.1 Limulus polyphemus | reverse complement strand
GGTAACTCAATAGACGTAGAAAGACAACGGGAACAAGATGTCTTATATACACACCTAATGTAACTCATTAGACATTGGAGGACAACGTAAACAGATTATTTTATACACACAGTGTGTGATACATATGGGGGAGTAAAGAAAAAAAGAGAAAGAAACCGAAATAACGTCTTCCGTTTGGTTGATAAGACAAAGAAAATTACCACTCAGTGTTTCACTTTATTCATTGGGAACAGAAAGACTTGTAGAAAACATACACACACAGAAGAGAAAATATGTAAATAAATCATACCACTGCTCGACAAGTATTTTATTTGTGCAAGTTCTCCCCATCGTCCCTTTGAGGAACCAATTCACCCAAATCAATGTGCACAAGCAGAATGTATCACCAAATATCCAGAAAGTTAGAGAGTGCATTTTGTAAGCGAAACGGAGATAGGATGCCCTTCTCTACTTCCCACATAGTTAGAGATCCTGTTGGAGATAGGACGCCCTTCTCTACTTCCCACATAGTTAGAGATCCTGTTGGAGATAGGA
>NW_013703345.1:0-534 GCF_000517525.1 Limulus polyphemus | reverse complement strand
AACACGTTACAACAATATGATGGAAACGAGGAAATCACATAAGCTAGAGTAATGGGAAAATGACCTGTTGAATAACAATTAATATATTACATGTTTTCTTGGCCGTCATTATACTATCCTTTCAATACGATTACAATGTCTACGCGTAATACAATGTAAACTAGAGCTTCTATCAAACTTTCTTTTCAAATAAGTAGCTTTCCTTTATTCCCGTACGTAGATCCGACCAAACTGAACAATTTTCTAAAAAAATCATATGTTTACTTATATTTAGCATCATGCGTGCTCTGACTAACATCTAAGTTAAAACATAGCTCCCACTTCACGAAGACAGGTTCAAATCGCCATGTGAGTTATTAAAGTTTTCAAGGGAACATTATCTCTGAAGCCTTTAACAGAGGCACTTCTGACAAGCTTCGTTTCTCTTCCACTCTCACGTACATTTATCTTCCGATACCCATATAAAAACGCGTGTTTCAGGTACAGTTTTCAACTAACTTTTCTTCAACGGGTTTATAAAAGTAGTCCTCGATT
>NW_013703344.1:0-534 GCF_000517525.1 Limulus polyphemus | reverse complement strand
AACATAAAATTTGATACCAAGTTTAAAAAGCAGTGAATATTCTTTGACGTTTCCATCACGTTACTTGGAATTTTTAATTAATTAACTATTTTGTTTCTTTTTTTAACCACTATCGTTTTTCTTAGGAAAGAGGATACTAAAAAATCCGTAGGACTGTTTTGATATAAACTCGCTTTCATGACATTATATATTTCAATTTCAACGTAGCCTCGTTGAAAATCATGCGAAACCTTATCTCAACGCAATGAATGTAATAATAAAGAAAATCTAATTTGTTTTCCTACGAATTAAAGAATTAATTACGTTGATGACGTAACAACTAAGTTTACGTAGGTTTAGAAAGTTCGGTAAGAAAACAAACCTGATAATCTGACAACTTTTGGAAAGTAGATGTCGTTTCAACCTATTTTTGATGAACCGCTCGAGTTACCAAGTTTCTTTAATTATAATTTTACATATAATCGTGCTATTTTTAGTTGTTGTTTTTTTTTACTGGTTAATAAGTTCCACATTTAAAACAAACAGTGAGTGGCA
>NW_013703343.1:0-534 GCF_000517525.1 Limulus polyphemus | reverse complement strand
TTTTCTTCTTGTTTTTTGAGAACATATGTTGTCAATTTTACAACTAGTAACTCAACAACAGAGAAAATCCGTGGGCGACAGACATACGAATGTATGATACTCAATAGCATCTTTTTGGATGTAAACAACAGAAGAAGCAGAAAGTGGCTGAGGGTGACTTCACATTGTTCAGTAGGGTACAAGGAGAACAGCTTTACGTTAAATTGACCTTGTACCCACCCTGCTATGTAAGCAAGACTAATCGGTGAAACTACACGTGCCAGTCGGTAAACTAATTAAAGCTGGGTTGTGCTCCTTCACGTCTGAGACTCCCTAACCTTGTTTCTCTTTTGACCAAGATTCGCCGTTTAGCAACACTAGCACTCTGGTAGAATTAATTAAGAACGCACGTGCACAATAACACAAATAAAACTACACTGATGAAATACAAAATGTTGAAGTAAATAATACCAAATATTAGAAATAAAAGTTAAACAGCAGATAGCCTACTCCAACATAATAGATTCTCAGTATATATATATATATATATATATT
>NW_013703342.1:0-534 GCF_000517525.1 Limulus polyphemus | reverse complement strand
AATACTAGAAATAAACGACCTTATAGCAACAAAAATGTTGCTCAACGTTTCGCTTTACAGTAGCGTTCATTATACACCAATATGGACTACAGAAATTAAATAACACATTTATTACTAATACTAGAAATAAACAACCTTATAGCACAAAAATGTTGCTCAACGTTTCGCTTTTCACAACTTTTACTGAATCTATTTCTTAGACAGAAAAGATAAAATACACTTAATCTTTCTAAATGATAAACATAATTAAACTTATTCGCCTTTAAGTTACTGGTTTATTCATTATAAAGTTGATTATACGACATTACGTGTTCCTGACATTACAATCTGCAGAGAACGTGTTAAAATACAAAATGAATAGAAAATTATCCTAGTATCTATAATATGATTTTAAAACTTCAACAGTGTATACTTAGATACAGGAACATAAAATAAGCTTATAACACAACTAAAGCTGTTCCAATTAATAATATCTTACTAGATTTAAACTGAGAATTCATATCTGAAGAAGGAAGATATAACTTCTGAAAGCCC
>NW_013703341.1:0-534 GCF_000517525.1 Limulus polyphemus | reverse complement strand
TATTTAAGTTTTAGATCAGTAAATCCGTTATTGGTCTTTCGTAAACACAATCTACATTTACTTATATTTCAGTTTTAGATCAGTAAATCCGTTATTGGTCTTTCGTAAACACAATCTAGATTTACTTATATTTCAGTTTTAGATCAGTAAATCCGTTATTGGTCTTTCGTAAACACAATCTAGATTTACTTACGTTTCGGTTAGTGAGCCAAAAAATTTTGTGTTGATCATTCGTAAACATAACCCCGAGATTTGTCGACTCTATAGTTGCTGCCAGTCTAGATTGTCGCTGACTTCTCACTGGTCTGTTTGAAATTGGTAACTACCAAGCCGGCCTTGTGAGGTCAACGTGCGAGGCTAGAGATCTTGAAATCTAAGTGTATTTGCTTATGATTGGTTAGCGGTTTTAATAAGCTCAAACCGACTTGGAAGTGGCTTTTTATGTAAGCTCGACCGCATTGAAATATTTACATTCAAGTGTATATTCAGAATTTTTAGGTAAGCTCGACCGCATTGAAATATTTACATTCAAGT
>NW_013703340.1:0-534 GCF_000517525.1 Limulus polyphemus | reverse complement strand
ATATTTTGATTCATATCCACCTGCAAAAGAGGTAGTGGCGGGCATCAAGCCAGCACTTCACTCTCTATACTTAGCAACATTAACAAAACTCGACATATTCTTGATGGAGTAGGAGAAGATGGTCGCAGCTCAAACTGTGGATCAATCTGGATTTCATAATTTAACCACAAATTTTAATTATTAATTCCTAAATAATTTGCCCAATAAAAGTACGATGGCAATGTTACTCAAGCAGAGCCTTCTTTCAACCAGCAATTCTAGTTGTAAAGTATCATTACAGTGTATCATTTTTTTTCAATAAAAAGTCCCCCCGGTGGGATAGCGATAAGGCTACGGACATTATAACGCTAAAATTCGGGGTTCGATTCCCCTCTGTTGACACAGTAGATAGCGCAAGGTGGCTTTGCTCTAATACCAACGTACAAATCTAATGAAATAATTACTTTTTAGCATAAACCGATATTACAACAATTTATGCATAAAAATTAATTGCTCCGGTTCTACTTTTAATTTGAGTGATGGTACTACTTTCCA
>NW_013703339.1:0-534 GCF_000517525.1 Limulus polyphemus | reverse complement strand
CTTGTATTTTCTGTAACCCTGGAGGGTTATAAATAGGAAATAAGGCCAAAATGAATATTAAACAATATTTTAATTTTTTACTTGAAATTGATCATTCTAATCAACTGAAATCACGGAAACGTAGAAATTTAAACACGAAATTAAATAATCTGTTGTTCTAAGTTGATCTGGTTGAGTAGTTATTCTGGTAGTTCTTACTTGTAGGGACAAAAACAACAACTATATTTCTACTAATCGCGAACCCCCAAAACATTTAGCAATTTTCATGCCTTTCATTTTCATGCACGGCATTTAAACTGATGTTTATTGCCGTCATTATGTGTTAGATCGACAAGTCCTGGTCTGTTTGAAGACAAATTTACACGGTCAGACAAATAAACTCAAGTAGACGTAACTTTAATAAAACCACTCGTACTTAACTTTATTTAATAAAACTACACGTAAAGTAAGCAATAAAGTATAGTAATGATATTGTTACATATCTGCTTGTTTGTTAATATCCGGTAGAAATTCTTTCCGAGGAACTTCAGCGAT
>NW_013703338.1:0-534 GCF_000517525.1 Limulus polyphemus | reverse complement strand
ACAAGTTATATTCTCAGTAGATTTCATGTATGGTACCCACTAGTTTTGAAATTGCCAGAATATCTCTAAGAATACAAGAAGAAGTTGCAATCCATGTTAGTTGACACACACAAAAGTTCAAAATAACATCTGATTGAAAAAATGATCAAGAGATGAAAAGGGCATATGAAAAGATGGTGAAAGACCATCAGTTTGGTTGCAGAGACTGGAGGTGGCTATGGTATACTCTAACAGCATAAGAAACACTTATATCTGTGTTTTGAAGAAAGTAAAAAGCAAGCTTGCATACAGGAAGATAGTCATAAAATAGGCAGTAAAGACAAGATGTGTAGGTTGAAGAAGAACAAATCTTCTGGAAATTCCATCATACAAATGCATTGACAACAGAAGTAGAAATACACTAGTGAACAATGATAATGTAATTGTGATTTCCACTATAAAGAATTGAAGAGAACAACAATAATTATTTACTAATTTTGAAATTCACCCTGTGTCTTCTTTTTTTCATTCCATCACTATACTTATTCACATCCC
>NW_013703337.1:0-534 GCF_000517525.1 Limulus polyphemus | reverse complement strand
TATATAATACCACAAAACAGTCATAAAGTATGTGATAAACCTTGTAAATATGAAAAACGAAATGAGCATACTGCTCAAAGCCTTATATCGATTATAGAGGAGATTAACAACTATTTCTTTAGAAAACTGAGCCTCACAATTAAACCCGATTTATCATATAAAAGGCTACATAAAAATTTCAAGTAGGTCTTTAATTTTACAAAATATTAGAATACCGAAAAAATATGTTTGAATTATTATACCAATATTTATCACTATAAACTGATAATAAAACTAACGCCCCATCATCACCCTGTAACAAAGTTTTTTAAAACAAAACAAACATGTAATATATATATGCCACAAACAAGAAGACATTTATCAAGAACAACAGGAAGGATTTATACCAGGAAACAGATTAAATGTTCATATATTAAATACAAATAGACATAACTGAATATCCCGAATTAGGAAATAGAGTACACTAAAACTGCGTTAAAAATGTATAAAGAGTGTTAGACTACTTAACTCACACTCTTCTAAGGAAGTGTATAG
>NW_013703336.1:0-534 GCF_000517525.1 Limulus polyphemus | reverse complement strand
ATTTTTTGTAGCGAATATAGAAGGGACATTTCACTGGTTCCTAATAATAAAAGTCCCTCAGTGGTACAGCGGTATGTCTGCTGACTTACACCATTAAAAACTAGGTTTCGATACCCGTTATGGGCAAAGCCTTAGGTTTGTGTGTAATTAACCACAAAGCTACACAGTGGGCTACCTGTTAATAATAATAATAATAAAAAAGCATATACAACTTTATACCAAATTGAAATGACTTACTCCTCCTCGTCCACCACTAATGAATCCATCTGCTATTCCAGCTCCAAAGTGTCCACCTGTTCCTACTCCTCCAGCACCGAACTGCCCACCTGCTGCTAACCCTCCAGCACCAAAGTGTCCACCTTTTCCTACTCCTCCAGAACCAAACTGGCCACCTGCTGCTAAGCCTCCAGTGCCAAAGTGACTTACTGCTCCCCCACCACCAAACTTACCACCTGCTCCTACTCCTCCACCTGTCCCAAATCCCCCACCACCAAATTGTCCACCTGTCCCAAATCCTCCACCACCAAATTGTCC
>NW_013703335.1:0-534 GCF_000517525.1 Limulus polyphemus | reverse complement strand
AGCTTTCTGTTTAACTACGAACTTATGATAGATTGTACCCCCACCCTCTTCCCAGTGGCTTAGTATTAAGTCTGTGGTCTTATAAAGATATATGTCGGGTTTCGATACCTGTGGTGGGCACAGCACAGATAAACCGTTGTATAGCTCTATGTTTAACTACAAACAAACAAATTACCGGTTTGTATTGTATATAGATAAGAAGCTCGTTTTAAAAACAAAAAGTGTGAATTCTTTATCTCTAAATTTTGAGACTAATATTTTGGAAATTGGTGATTCGTGTTAAAATTATCGCACCTTTTTATGGAAACAAACGTTTTATTTACTTTTGACGCATAATATAAAGTTCAAGTTATAAAATATTATTCTCGGTAATGTTTTTTAAGGTTGAAACTTTATATATTAAAAATGATCACTTACCTGGTTTTGATGAATATTTATACATATTTCGCTTAAGCGAATAAGAAAATACACTGTAATTTTATAGTGTTGCAAGCAAAAAATATTAACGTCGTTTTAGGTCATTTATGTGTAATC
>NW_013703334.1:0-534 GCF_000517525.1 Limulus polyphemus | reverse complement strand
TTCTTCTAGTGAAGTAAAGGAGAACACTTGTTTCCCCAGTCAAAAGATGTTGGGGAAATTAATATGAAGAATTCCTCATTAGTTAGTGCTATCCAACTAGTACAAGACTGGGTGAACACACACTTCATCTGGAAAGTAGGGCTAGGTGTTACCAGGTGGTATAGTACAGGACACCTCCCAAATCTTTGTTATGACTTGACCATCAACTATTTTTAATGGTAAAGTCATAACACAGATCTGGGATGTTACTCTCTGCACCTGTTTATTATGGTGGGTACCTCAAGTAGATATTTCTCCAATATGGTACAGCTCTAACCATTCTACACTCTCATGCTTGGTTGGCCACCTTTGAGATAATGAACAGTTGAGAAATTTGTCATCATACCTGCTGTAGCAACACATTAGTATCCAGCATAAGATTTTTATGACAATATATTATGCTTTACAACCAGTATTCTCTGCTTAAGATGGATGTTTTTCAACCTTATGCTCTCCCACTAGGTTACTGCCAGATGT
Organism: Limulus polyphemus; assembly: GCF_000517525.1. Taxonomy (NCBI): domain Eukaryota; kingdom Metazoa; phylum Arthropoda; class Merostomata; order Xiphosura; family Limulidae; genus Limulus; species Limulus polyphemus. The sequence goes on along the minus strand of NW_013703334.1, from coordinate 18 downwards.
CACACTCCCTGGTGTTTC
>NW_013703333.1:0-534 GCF_000517525.1 Limulus polyphemus | reverse complement strand
ACCTATAAAACGTCAAGTAACAGGATATGATCAGCCACTTACAGATATGATACCAATAAAAGGCAAAATTGCAGGAATGATTTAGTCACTTAAAGATATGATACCAATAAAACGTTAAGTTACACAAATGATTCAGTTACTTACAGATATGATACCAAATAAAACGTCAAGTTACAGGAATGATTCAGTCGCTTACATATATGATAACAATAAAACGTCAAGTTACAGGAATGGATTAGCCACTTACAGATATGATCCCCATAAAACGTCAACGTACAGGAATGATACAGTCACTTACATATATGATACCAATAAAACGTCAAGTTACAGGAATGATTTAGCCACTTACAGATATGATATCTATAAAACGTAAAATTATAGGAATGATTCATTCACTTACAGATATGATATGCATAAAACGTCAAATTACAGAAATGATCAGTCACTTATAGATATGATACCAATAAAACGTCAAGTTACAGGAATGATTTAACCACTTACAGAGTAGACAACCTTTTAATGGTCAGGTTTACT
>NW_013703332.1:0-534 GCF_000517525.1 Limulus polyphemus | reverse complement strand
GTAAGCATGTGGAAAGTTTAGCAAGAAGTGGATATAACCTAACTAATGCAACCAAGTTTTGTATTTGATTACATAGTGGGAATAGCAACCATCCAATTCTTCTTGAAAAATTCTTCTCAACATACAACAAACTTTTTATTAAAGAAAGCCTTTCCATTTTAAATGTTCATCCACATTAAGTAATAACATCAACTTATCCCTTTTGTATCCCTATGTAGCAGATGTTAATACTTCTATTTAAGCCTTTCTTTATAATGTTTTTCTTTTAAAAAATTATTAAACATGTCTGCCACATATTTTTCATACATTCCATTATACTGTAACCATTTTAAGCTTGCGTTTGTTCTAAGCTGTTGTATCAAAAATTCTTACTTAATACATAATTTTGTTTTGCATACTTAGAAAATTGTGAACTAACTTATTAAGGTCTTCATGCTGATGATGGAATTTGAAACAGTTCCGAAATGTCTGTAATTAAAGATGTTTTTGAGATTACTTGAATTAATTGCACATACAATTTCTTCTATGCACAAA
>NW_013703331.1:0-534 GCF_000517525.1 Limulus polyphemus | reverse complement strand
CCCTTCCGTCTCCTTGAATAGCTTATTAAACAAGATACTTGTAGTATGATGCTTGTTTATATTCAACAATCAGCCCTCCCCTCTCCTTGAATAACTCATTAAACAACATACTTGTAGTATGATGCTTGTTTATATTCAAAAATTGGCCCTCCTCTCTCCTTGAATAACTCATTAAACAAGATACTTGTAGTATGATGCTTGTTTATATTCAAAAATCAGCTCTCACCTCTCTCCTTGAATAACTCATTAAACACGATACTTGTAGTATGATGCTTGTTTATATTCAAAAATCAGCCCTCCTCTCTCCTTGAATAACTCATTAAACAACATACTTGTAGTATGATGCTTGTTTATATTCAAAAACCGGCCATCCCCCCCTCTTCTTGAATAACTCGTTAAACACGATAATTGTAGTATGATGCTTGTTTATATTCAAAAACCGGCCATCCCCCCTCTTCTTGAATAACTCATTAAACACGATTCTTGTAGTATGATGCTTGTTTATATTCAAAAATCAGCCCTCCTCCCCTCTCC
>NW_013703330.1:0-534 GCF_000517525.1 Limulus polyphemus | reverse complement strand
ATATGCAGTACCATATTTTCATACAAATAACCCGCAAACTATATGTTAAATTAGTTTTCAAAAATGACAACTGTGGGGTATACTCATGTGCAGGTAATACGGTATTTTTTGTTGTTGTTCTTAAGACTGAAATCGCCAATTTTCTATACCGAATATTCATTTATATTGTTCTTGTTCAACACATGGAGCGATTGATCAATCGGCTGATAAGTACATCTGTTAGCGATCCCAGTTATTATCAGGACAAAGTATAAGTACAAATCCATTTGATTGTATTTATCAGTATTTGAATAGATTACAATTACAATTTTGGTGGATTGTGGAGGATGTGTTCTGATTAGTGGAAAGCCTTCTTGTATATTCAACCAATGGGAGCCACTGGTTACTCACCTCTATTCTGGAATCTGTTTAGTGAAGGTTTTATTGTGTTATAGTAATGTAAAAGTATTCTTTAATTTTTCTTGTCTTCCAAAATTTGTCTGTGTCACGAGTGCAGGTAATAGGTGCCTAAAAGTTTCTTAGAGCGCTTTTCCT
>NW_013703329.1:0-534 GCF_000517525.1 Limulus polyphemus | reverse complement strand
GTAAGTCTTGGATTATTGTAATGAACCCTGTTACAAGTTCAAAGCACAGGTTGACAACAATCCAAGTTTCTTTGAGTAAGGAATCCATAGAATTATACTCAATGTTGATTAGGATTTTCAAGTTCAAATTTTTCATTTTACTTCTTATTAAGGACAGACATCAGCCATCTATTTGATTGGTGTCTAAAATTATATAATTATAAAACATGCAACTATTTCAGTTTATTAACAATTTGATTATTTTTTATACAGTACCAAAACAATATTAAATACCAAAAAGGTATTAACTTTGAGTAGAAATGTTCTAAACAGATATTTTTATAGAACGTTGAATATTCTGTAAATGATTATTATTACTATGTATTACATCTAATACATTCAGGAATTCTACTCGAAACTTTAATTAAAATTCATTCTTTTTCAAATATAAAAACCTCTGTTAATGTTCATATGCATTAATTTTCTACAAAGTTTCAAGTGTATAATATAAAAATACATCTTTGGCAATATTCTCGTTTGATTACCCCCAGAAGT
>NW_013703328.1:0-534 GCF_000517525.1 Limulus polyphemus | reverse complement strand
TGATTGGATTAGAATAATTGAATGCAAGAAAGCTGATTGGATTAGAATAGTTGGATGAAAGAAAGCTGATTAGATTAGAATAGTTGGATGAAAAAAGCTGATTGGATTAGAATATTTGGATGCAAAAAAGCGGATTGGATTAGAATAGTTATATGCAAAGAAAGCTGACTGGATTGGAATAATTGGATGCAAAAAGGCTGATTGGATTAGAATATTTGGATGCAAAAAAGCGGATTGGATTAGAATAGTTGTATGCAAGAAAGCTGATTGGATTAGAATAATTGGATGCAAGAAAGCTGATTGGATTAGAATAATTGGATGCAGAAAAGCGGATTGGATTAGAATAGTTGTATGAAAGAAACAGTTTGGATTAGAATAATCGGATGAGTGAAAGCTGACTGGATTACAAAATTTGGATGAATGAAAGCTGGAAATAGCTAGCTGATACTATTTGAGTAAGGAAGCACACATGTTAAGATAATGAGTTGGCAATCAACGACTTATAACCATAATAAAGTGATTTATTTTGGGGAG
>NW_013703327.1:0-534 GCF_000517525.1 Limulus polyphemus | reverse complement strand
ACTACACACACACACACACATATATATATATATATATATATATATATATATATAATGTTCATTTACTTGTTTGAAATCCTTTATCATCTTGTTATTTAACATTTTAAGATACAGCTTGCATTTAACTCGTGTTGAACAAGATTGATCCATAAGTAAATATGTTCTTTATACTTTTTATCAAGATGCGTTTGTTTAAAAGCAAAATCTGACACTTTTTACAATAAGTCAATTCTGATTCTGGATTTAATGTTTACACACAAAAGGTAAAATCAAAGTTTTCAAAGAAATTGGCAATTATAACAGCGAACTAGTGCATATTAAAAACAAATAAACAAACAACGTAAACCAAACATCGTCAAACTTCACACAGTCACCAAGAAATTAAAACAAACAGATGCATATGAAATTAAACTACATTTCAAACTTTACAAACAGATGGCACATGAAATTAAACTACATTTCAAACTTTACAAACAGATGGCACATGATATTAAACTACATTTCAAACTTTACAAACAGATGGCACATGATATT
>NW_013703326.1:0-534 GCF_000517525.1 Limulus polyphemus | reverse complement strand
TTTTAGATAATGTAATTAAAACTATTATTAATATACAAATCAACAAGTTACGTGACAACCACAGCCGTTATAAATTTGCAGTGGAATGGCATGTATGAGAACTAGATGTATTATGACACAAGTTGTTTCCATGATATATCTGTTCGATGGTTGGGGGGTATGCTTCAGTTACATATAGACAATACGTCTACTGTAGGAAAATAACAATTTTCCAAAGACCATTCCAACAGTCCAATTGCACAAAAAACCATAGATTATTTGGAAAATTGTTATTTTCCTACAGTAGATAGATTATGGAAAATATGCAGGGAGCGCTAGTTGTGTTTGGACATGACAGCCTTACAACGCTCCAATGTAGTATCCTTTGGACAATAATTCTACTGTCAGATAGAGTATGGCTGGACATGGCCAGATGGACTGCAACACCATGGTGTGTCATCAAAATCACTTTATATTTGAAAGTTAACATTATATACACTTGAATAGATCTACAATGACAATAGCTACACAAGGGCTATCTGCGCTAGCCGTCCC
>NW_013703325.1:0-534 GCF_000517525.1 Limulus polyphemus | reverse complement strand
GGCAAAAAAAACTCTGGCTACTATGTGGACAACACATGTTGCAGCAGACCACGTCTTGCACTCCATTGGTAGTTTAACATCATCGGTGTATCTTCAATGTGCTATACCAGAGGACTTTAATTCATCTTTCTGAAGAAAAATAATCAAGCAATTTCACAAGAAACCTTGTATTCTTCTCAACTTTTCAGATGGGGATACAGTCAGTGAAACACATTACACAGTACAGTGTTCTCTTATCACTCTTTTTAAGAAGTTACAATGCTAATTACTATCAGATGTGCCTCAGGCCAAAGCTGGTGTAACCCAGTGGAGAGTGACATTTCTTTTGAATATAGGACTTCAGAATGTGGCTCTTGAACATGAGAAATGTTCTGAAGAATATGAGGGTAGCTAAAAAATGTCACTGTGTGAATGATGTTCGACTGGTGGCCAAAGACAAACCTAGACTTAAAAACATTCGAAAGGAATCAGTTCAGCCACTACAGAGAACTATTAACAACCGATTCTCCAGACTCAAGTTCAAAGATGAGTCAG
>NW_013703324.1:0-534 GCF_000517525.1 Limulus polyphemus | reverse complement strand
AAAGGATCTACCACACGTCTGTTTGACAACTGTTATAACGAAAGGATCTACCACACGTGTGTTTGACAATTGTTATAACGAAAGGATCTACCACACATGTGTTTGACAACTGTTATAACGAAAGGATCTACCACACGTGTGTTTGACAATTGTTATAACGAAAGGATCTACCACACATGTGTTTGACAACTGTTATAACGAAAGAATCTACCACACTTATCTTACAGTTTACTTTCATCAGACTGAATAAGTGATGAATTACCCATTAATTTCTCTTGCAAAACATTCTGTACGTAAACTGTATTGGGGTGTTAGGGCAACATTAAATGTTCTATTGGTGTCTTAGGGCAACGTTAAATGTTCTATTGTTGTGTCAGGGCAACATTAAATGTTCTATTAATGTCTTAGGGCAACATTAAATGTTCTATTGGGGTGTTAGGGCAATGTTAAATGTTTTATTGGTGTGTTAGGACAACGTTAAATGTTCTATTGGTGTGTTAGGACAATATTAAATGTTCTATAGGTGTAAGGACA
>NW_013703323.1:0-534 GCF_000517525.1 Limulus polyphemus | reverse complement strand
CCATAACAATGTCAAAACAATGAAATACTCTCACACGAAGGCGTTTTTAACTATAACAATGTCAAACAATGAAATACTATCACACGAAGACGTTTTCAACTATAACAATTTCAAACAGTGAAGTACACTCACACGAAGACGTTTTTAACTATAACAATGTCAAACAATGAAATACTCTCACACGAAGACGTTTCTAACCATAACAATGTCAAACAATGACTATCACACGAAGACGTTTTTAACTATAACAATTTCAAACAGTGAGGACTTCGAAGTACTATCACACGAAGACGTTTTTAACTATAACAATGTCAAACAATGAAGTACTTCCAAAGGAACTATAACAATCTCAAACAATTAAATACTCTCACACGAAGACGTTTTTAACTATAACAATGTCAAACAATGAAATACTATCACACGAAGACGTTTTCAACTATAACAATTTTAAACAGTGAAGTCCTCTCACACGAAGACGTTTTTAACCATAACAGTGTCAAACAATGAAATAGTCTCACATGAAGACGTTTTTAA
>NW_013703322.1:0-534 GCF_000517525.1 Limulus polyphemus | reverse complement strand
CCCACGTCGAGGGGGAGTTCTTATAATTACTATTTTTTTCGTTTATTATAGTTTCATTTTCCAATTTATCGTTTAGCTAGAGAACTCTCTTTGCTTTATTCATGTTTTTGATTCTTTCCAAATTTTTCATTTAGTTGGATAACGTGTTGTTTTTTATTTCCATTTCCTTACATGATATTTTCCTTTAGAGGAGAAACTCTCGTTGCTCTGTAACTTAGCACTGAATTATTGTTTAATTGCATAATTCACATTGCTATATTTATCATCATTTCCTTTGCTAAATTCTAATGTAGCTGGAAAAATCCATATTGCTGTATTGGTTATCCATATTGCACTATGGTTATCCATATGGTTATCCAAAATCCATATTGCTGTATTGGTTATCACTTCCTTTGGTGTTCTTCGTTGAGCTGGTGAATCCACACTATATGCTGTTCGCTCTCTATGTTCTTTCACAGTGGAAAGCCCACAGTAACTAGTTACTCCTAATATCCAGGCGACATTTGAACTTGTATTGTGGAAGTATACACCTGG
>NW_013703321.1:0-534 GCF_000517525.1 Limulus polyphemus | reverse complement strand
TAGTCATACAGGGACAGCATCGACTAAAACATTATACCAAAATATAGTCATACAGGGACAACATAGACTAAAACAGTATACCAAAAAATAGTCATACAGGGACAACATCGACTAAAGCATTATACCAAAATATAGTCATACAGGGACAAGATCGACTAAAAAGTATACCAAAATATAGCCATACAGGGACAGCATTGACTTCAATATTATACTAATAGTCATACAGGGACAGCATCGACTAAAACATTATACCAAAATATAGTCATACAGGGACAACACAGACTAAAACAGTATACCAAAATATAGTCATACAGGGACAACATCGACTAAAGCATTATACCAAAATATAGTCATACAGGGACAACATAGACTAAAACATTATACCAAAATATAGTCATACAGGGACAACATCGACTAAAGCATTATACCAAAATATAGTCATACAGGGACAACATAGACTAAAACATTATACCAAAATATAGTCATACAGGGACAATATCAACCTAAATTTTATTAGAAACAAGCTGTTTCGAT
>NW_013703320.1:0-534 GCF_000517525.1 Limulus polyphemus | reverse complement strand
AAATAATAAGCTAGATAGATTAAACATGATTACAGAGCTATGGTTTTAATATATCTAATTTGAATTTCGTTTTGCTTGAAACATTTCACGAAATATATCTTTGTATAGGGCTTGGCATGCCCTAGTGGTTAGAGCATTCGACTCGCAATCTGCGGGTCGCGGGCTCGAATCCTGTCACCGAACATGCTCGACCTTTCAGCCGTGGAGGCGTTATAATGTGACGTTGGTAAGGAGTAGCGAAAGATTTGGCTGCGTGTAGTGTTGAGTAGCTGACTTCCATCTAGGGGACGGATAGCGCAGTTAGCCCTCGAGTAGCTTTGCGCGAAATTCAACAAAACCAAACAAATAAACTATCCTCGTATTGTAGGTATACTTGTCTGAAGTAGTAGAGGGTTAGTGTTCAAAAAATCTGAAACAGACTTAAGTAATCTAGCTATGGTAACGACTAATTGGTATTGTTTTCTGAATGGACGTTCCTCTGTTACTACTAACTAACCAAATTTATCTCCTTCTTAATCGTTACAGTTATATAAT
>NW_013703319.1:0-534 GCF_000517525.1 Limulus polyphemus | reverse complement strand
ATTTTTCTTTAAAACATAATGAAGTTTTATATTTCAAGTTCAATTAAATATCAAAATAATCATTTTGTGTATTTCAAACATTTCATCTGTTCATTTACATATTTACTGTTAGTTTAATACCTTTTAATATTTTTTTTATTAAACCATAATATTTAAACATCTTCTACTGGATTACATGTAATGCCTATAAGTTAATTTTTTTTCATCAATTTGTGTAATTTCTTGGAATAATTACAATTCACACACTATATGTTCTGGACACTAAAATAAAAACTGCCAGAGCATACACTTTAACTTTTAAGATGTAATGAGATGAGAAACAAAAAAAACCTTGGATAAGCAATAAATTATGTACTATCTGATCTAAAACATACCTGCTAAAAGAGAGAGAGTATCAGAATTTATATTGTATTAAACAGAGTATACAGAGCTTACACTAAAAATGATATTTAAGGAGACAAAAAAAAACATTAAAAAAGTGAAACATGCTCTTAATTTTCCAAATATAAAATAAACTCAAAAACCTTGATCTAT
>NW_013703318.1:0-534 GCF_000517525.1 Limulus polyphemus | reverse complement strand
AGATCGTTTGAAAAATGAGTTTAAATTTCTTAATTTTTTTATTATTTTGAATATCCTTAATTCTATAATAATGATATCTAATAACGTTTACAGTCAACGTAAGGAGATGTAAAATATGGATGTAGAACAAAGAAGATATAGAACAAAGGAGATGTAGAATAAAGTAGATGTAGAATAAAGTTGATGTAGAACAAAGGAGATGTAGAATAAAGGAGATGTAGAATAAAGAAGAATTAGAATAAAAAAGATGTAGAACATAGGAGATGTAGAATAAAGAAGATGTAGAACATAGGAGATGTAGAACATAGGAGATGTAGAACAAAGGAGATGTAGAACATAGGAGATGTAGAATAAAGGACATGTAGAACAAAGGAGATGTAGAACATAGGAGATGTAGAACATAGGAGATGTAGAACATAGGAGATGTATAACAAAGGAGATGTAGAACATAGGAGATGTAGAACAAAGGAGATGTAGAACATAGGAGATGTAGAATAAAACAGATGTAGAACAAAGGTGATGTAGAATAAAACA
>NW_013703317.1:0-534 GCF_000517525.1 Limulus polyphemus | reverse complement strand
AGGTTGTTAAATGCAAGGCTTAGCATTGACAACAGACATCAAATTGTTTGATTCAAAAATACGAATTCGATCTGTATTAGTTTGGGTGGGCAAATTTACCAAATTTGACATTAAAAATCCCCCTCCCCATCGCAAAAAAAAACTAACAAAAACCAACGAATTATCATAATTTATACTGTCCAGTAGTAATCCATCTGCCAAAATTTTAGGCACAAACTCCTTCCTTAACATATCTGCCAAAATTAGAGACTCTTAAAGTTAAACAAAACTATTTCCCAACAACATCAAAATTAGAATTTTTTTTTACTAAACACGATTTCAAATAGTTTTTCGACTTATTAATAATAATAATATCAGCACTCACGAAAAAAAGAGTAACTGACAAACATTCTAAGAAATTGAAAAGATTAAACAAATATCCGTATCTTCAACTTCCCTTCCACTACCCTGTAAGAAACAAAACATTTTTTAACTTTTCCAATTATTCAGTGATGAAATTCAGTTCTTAGAAAAAGGTTTCACTTTTGAACCCAG
>NW_013703316.1:0-534 GCF_000517525.1 Limulus polyphemus | reverse complement strand
CAAAATACTATAAGTATATAATTAAAAGAGTAACGTGTGTGGGCGCGTGGAAAGGTTTTTAAACTTTATTAAACTATGCACAAATAAAATTAGGAGTAGGGAAATACGAATCACGTAAGGGAAAGGTGAGTGTAGATAGTGCTATGTGCTGTAATTGGAAGAGTATTTGGGGGATGGATACATCATCCCTCAGAGCCCCATAGACACTTAGAGTACCAGTACCGTTAACATGTTAAGTTTTAATACTCGCCCCCGATACCCAGGTTTTGAAAGCGTCTGATGTCTCTTACTGGATAAGTCGATCGGTTGTCATTTTTGATGAGATCATTCGGTTCAAAGTGTCTTTTGTGCTAGAGATGTTTGGTGGGTATCACGTTTTGTGGAATATGTTTAACCTCGCAGTCATTGAGACGCCCCGCACGGCCATCAGATTTGTTTATAACTCTACGTACCTAACCTCATGCGTGAATAGTCTAGGGAGATCACTTAACTGTTTTAATTACTTTAAATACACAGCACTGTCTTTATATTTTA
>NW_013703315.1:0-534 GCF_000517525.1 Limulus polyphemus | reverse complement strand
AGAAGTCGAAGAATTGTAAACAGAAAGAATACTTTTAATGAAGATAGTGAAGTTGAAGAATTCTAAAAGAAAGAATACGTTTAATAAAGAAAGAGAAGTTGAAGAATAGTAAACAGAAAGAATACGTTTAATAAAGAAAGTGAAGTTGAAGAATTGTAAACAGAAAGAATACGTTTAATAAAGAAAGAGAAGTCGAAGAATTGTAAACAGAAAGAATACGTTTAATGAAAATAGTGAAGTTGAAGAATTCTAAAAGAAAGAATACGTTTAATGAAGATAGTGAAGTTGAAGAATTCTAAAAGAAAGAATACGTTTAATAAACAAAGAGAAGTGGAGAAATTGTATACAGAAAGAATACGTTTAATAAAGAACTTGAAGTTGAAGAATTGTAAACAGAAAGAATACGTTTAATAAAGAAAGAGAAGTGGAAGAATTGTAAATAGAAAGAATACGTTTAAAAAAGAAAGAGAAGTTAATAATTGTAAAATGAAAGAATACGTTTAATAAAGAAAGTGAAGTTGAAGAATTGTAAAC
>NW_013703314.1:0-534 GCF_000517525.1 Limulus polyphemus | reverse complement strand
ACCATATCAGAACATCTATCAGACCATACTAATATCAGAACATCTATCAGACCATACTAATATCAGAACATCTATCAGACCATACTAATATCAGAACATCTATCAGAACATCAGACCATATCAGAACATCAGACCATATCAGAACATCTATCAGACCATACTAATATTAGAACATCTATCAGAACATCAGACCATATCAGAACATCTATCAGACCATACTAATATGGAACATGAGAAGAGAACTGTTAAATATGTTCTAGAGAGATCAATACGAAATGTTTACTATTAATGTCAGTTACTTGTTATTTCCAGGTCTATCATACATTGCGTTGTTCATACTGATAGTGTGAATAACCAGAGGATGGGAATTATAAAACCCCGATATCAGAGCAATAAAAGTATAATTCCCATCCTCTGGTTATTCACACTATCAGTATGAACAACGCAATGTATGATAGACCTGGAAATACCAAGTAACTGACATTAATAGTAAACATTTCGTATTGATCTCTCTACTCTGATATCGGGGTTTTC
>NW_013703313.1:0-534 GCF_000517525.1 Limulus polyphemus | reverse complement strand
AAACGTCATCTTCTTATATCCAGATCATAATCTATCAAAATAACAAGCACTTTATGTCATGGTGTCACGCTGTCATCAGCGCCTCTTGTGGTGAGCTCGAAACTAATGGGAATAGGTAAGCGGTCGGAGGTAGCAAGAAGAATGTTCATCAAAATTCAAGGTAAATTTTAATTTGCAAATCTATTTAAAACTATTAACAGTGGAAACTTTATTAAATAAAGTTACTTACGTTTTTAACTTCATATCATCTGCCATTCGTTTTAGTTAAATCACGAAATTCATCCGTCTCTCTTCACTAAACTGATCTGTTATTATTACGTTTTGAATTATTGCGTACGATTCAGCTTTACTATAATTTTCGTTAAACATTCAATAATGTAATCAATAAGTTTATTTAGAATTAATTTGCTTTGTTGAAATTAGTTCTTATTTGGCAGGCCCGGCATGGCCAGGTGGTTAAGGCGTGGGTGGTGATGACTAACTGCCTTCCCTCTAGTCTTACACTGCTACAGATAGCCCTCGTGTAGCTAGCCG
>NW_013703312.1:0-534 GCF_000517525.1 Limulus polyphemus | reverse complement strand
ATGTAAGTTCATAGACAGTATTTTTAAGTGTTGGACTTATCTATATATATGTGGCCGAACACTGTGTACATGTAAGTTCATAGACAGTATTTTAAGTGTTGGACTTACCTATATATGTGGCCGAACACTGTGTACATGTAATATCATAGATAGTATTTTAAGTGTTGGACTTACCTATATATGCGACCGAACACTGTGTACATGTAAGTTCATAGATACTATTTTAAGTGTTAGATCCACCTATATATGTGGCCAAACATTGTGTACATGTAAGTTCATAGATAGTATTTTAAGTGTTGGACTTACCTATATATGTGGCCGAACACTGTGTACATGTAAGTTCATAGATAGTATTTTAAGTGTTGGACTTACCTATATATGTGGCCGAACACTATGTACATGAAAGTTCATAGATAGTATTTTAAGTGTTGGACTTACCTATATATATGTGGCCGAACACTGTGTACATGTAAGTTCATAGACAGTGTGTTTAAGTGTTGGATCCACCTATATATGTGGCCGAACACTGTGTAC
>NW_013703311.1:0-534 GCF_000517525.1 Limulus polyphemus | reverse complement strand
GTTTATACGTGTATGTGAACAATTCTATACTGTACAGGAAGTGTTAAACTGTTTATACGTGTATGTGAGCAATTCTATACTGTACAGGAAGTGTTAAACTGTTTATACGTGTATGTGAACAATTCTATAGTGTACAGGAAGTGTTAAACTGTTTATACGTGTATGTGAACAATTCTATACTGTACAGGAAATGTTAAACTGTTTATACGTGTATGTGAACAATTCTATAGTGTACAGGAAGTAGTGAACTTAAACACACATCACACTGTAAACGTGGAACGGTGTTTATTCTGCAGAACGAGAAAGGAAACCAACTTTAGTTTAATCTAGTAATACATTCCTTCTTGTGAAGTTCTGTAGAAAACCTCTCGAGAAATTGAGACGAGATTCAAACAAACAGTTCACTAAAAATACACGTGTTCTTCATGTTTGGCGGCTCATTTTAACCGCCTTACTCTCCTTCCACTGTGACGTCCTTGTGAAAGTTAAACAATTCCACTACCACTACGTCATCATTGTCGAATACTCGAATTG
>NW_013703310.1:0-534 GCF_000517525.1 Limulus polyphemus | reverse complement strand
AGTAGCATGATGGAATATAAAAACTTGAAATAATAGTAGCATGATGGAATAAAAAACATGAAATAATAATAGCATGATGGAATAAAAAACATGAAATAATAGTAGCATGATGGTTGAAATAATAGTAGTAATGGAATAATAGCAGTATGATGGAATATAGAAACTTGAAATAATAGTAGCATGATGGAATATAAAAAACTTGAAATAATAGTAGTATGATGGAATATAAAAACATGGAATAATAATAGCATGATGGAATATAAAAACATGGAATAATAGTAGCGTGATGGAATATCATGATGGAATATAAAAAACTTGAAATAATAGTAGTATGATGGAATATAAAAACATGGAATAATAGCAGTAAGATGGAATATAGAACCTTGAAATAATAGTAGCATGATGGAATATAAAAAATTTGACATAATAGTAGTATGATGGAATATAAATACTTGAAATAGTAGTAGTATGATGGAATATGAAAATTGAAATAATAGTAGCATGATGGAATATAAAAACTTGAACTAATAATAG
>NW_013703309.1:0-535 GCF_000517525.1 Limulus polyphemus | reverse complement strand
ATGTATTTTACACTTGTTTCGACAGCTAGACAATGCATGTATTTTACACTTGTTTCGACAGCCTTTGTCTAGCTGTTGAAACTAGTATAAAATAGATGCTTTTTTCTAGCATGTATTTTACACTTGTTTCGACAGCTAGACAAAGCATGTATTTTACACTTGTTTCGACAGCTAAGACAAAAGCATGTATTTTACACTTGTTTCGATAGCTAGACAAAGCATCTATTTTACACTTGTTTCGACAGCTAGAAAAAAACGCGCATATTACTAGACAAAATCGTGCGTAAATCGAAAGTTGGAAGGACTGGTGTCTAACCCACTAGGTCATTCCTCTTTGGAAATTTTAAAAAATCAACCATTCGTACAACATCTTATAAGCATATAGTGTACGTTAGAGAAGAAAATACCACCATCAATTTTAATGACAACCAGAGTCGTACGTCTATAAACCACCATCAACGTTAATGACAACCAGAGTCGTATGTCTATAAACCACCATCAATTTTAATGACAACCAGAGTCGTACGTCTATAAA
>NW_013703308.1:0-535 GCF_000517525.1 Limulus polyphemus | reverse complement strand
AGAAGCAGAATCAAGTTTCACTCCTGTCACAGTCTTTTTTCTGAAACCTAGTAGCTAAGAATAAATTGTGAGATCTGGTGTTCTTTCTTATTGATTTTCTCACAATGTATACACATTAAAACGTAGGGTTGATATTCTATTTGTTCGTAACTTCATATAATCGCACTTAATAAAAATCATGTTATAGGTCCTCCTTATGATGGCTATGATTATGTAATTTTTAGTTTAACAAGTTCCTGCAATGGAGAGTGAGGACAAACTTTCCACAGAAATGTTACTTGTGACTTCATATTTCCACGACGTAGTCATACCTCTTTGATGTCCTGGTCACACAGTGCAGACATTTTTATATCGCTTTATTGGCATCAATAACTTCTTCTGACAGTAACTAAAGTTCCATTTTATTTCAATTCTTCACTATATGATAAACCTACAAAAACCTTAAAACCCATAGGGAACTTTCTTTATCCCATGTTAGAAATTCCTTATTACCACGTGTTCAGTACCGCTCGCTTCTTGTAACAATCATTTAAGT
>NW_013703307.1:0-535 GCF_000517525.1 Limulus polyphemus | reverse complement strand
GTTTACGACTCTTTTTTGAAGGCCATAGATAGATACCTGCAACACATCGTACCCCAGCTCTAATAAGTAAAGTGCATCGTCTAGTAAGAGATGAGAATACACAAACATGGTGATCATAATCTAGAAGGATATCCATCTGGAAAAGATAAGGAATGAAACGGGTATTCATGCTATTCATACGAAGACATACCGATCAATTGGTCAATGTGCTGGGCGCAGTGCCTATGTATGTCTGGGAAATCGCATTGTTGAAACGGGTGATGGAAAAAAGTCGTATTAATGCAGTAGATGGACTATGGACAACAATCAGGAACGTGTGTTGTGCTTTGGACATGACAACCTTAAGAAAGAGCCTGTAGCAATAAAAACTACCCTGCAAGGTTAGAGTATAACCGGAAAGGGCGACTTCGTAAGAGTTCCAAAATTGAAAATTATTTTCAAAAACTTACTCAACTTCTATACATGTGGGTCCGCCGTACAACTGTCACGTGGGTTTTAAGGAAGTAGTGAAGCTACAAAATCGTCTTGATGTAAC
>NW_013703306.1:0-535 GCF_000517525.1 Limulus polyphemus | reverse complement strand
TTGCCTTTAGATTTTTGTGGAAGCAGTAAATTTAAGAGAAAGCTTGATAACTATATGAATGATGAGGGCTAGCTTTGAGTTTTTTTAATTTGATAGTTTTAGGTTAGTTTAGAGGATTGGGGCAGCCTAGATGGACCAACAGGTCCCTTGTTATCCCTAAACATTATGTTAGGTTAAAATCATGGTGTAGTGTAACAAAATATTCATAAGGCTTAAAAGGACAATGTTTTGCCAATATCATTAAAATAAAAGAAAAGTCTTGGCACAGGCCAACTTTCCCTGTTGTCCACTCTGAAAAGAATAGTTAATTACAACTATCCTTTATTTTTTCACTAAACTTAACAGTATTTGTAAGTTTTGATATAGGTACCTTTTAACACTTTCAGTTCATTGGTTTTAAATCACACATTCCAAGAAACTTGTATTTAAATTTTTTTGAACACTGAAGATTATTGCAAGTCATTGCAAATAATTTTATTTGTAAACTAACCACAGTAATATACATGTATGAAATGCAAGCCAATTTGGATGTGCA
>NW_013703305.1:0-535 GCF_000517525.1 Limulus polyphemus | reverse complement strand
TAACGTTATCTCTACAACCAAGTTCACTTTCGCATTCAGATATTTGTATACCAAGCCATGTACAGCCTGAAGAACGTTCACATTCAAATAGTTGTATACCAAGCCATGTACAGCCTGAAGAACGTTCACATTCAAATAGTTGTATACCAAGCTATGTACAACCTCAAGAACGTTCACATTCAGATAGTTGTATACCAAGCCATGTACAGCCTCAAGAACGTTCACATTCAGATAGTTGTATACCAAGTCATGTACAGCCTGAAGAACGTTCACATTCAGATAGTTGTATACCAAGCCATGTACAACCAGAAGAACGTTCACATTCAGATAGTTGTATACCAAGCTATGTACAGCCTGAAGAACGTTCACATTCAGATAGTTGTATAACAAGCCATGTACAGCCTGAAGAACGTTCACATTCAAATAGTTGTATACCAAGCTATGTACAACCTCAAGAACGTTCACATTCAGATAGTTGTATACCAAGCCATGTACAGCCTGAAGAACGTTCACATTCAGATAGTTGTATACCAAG
>NW_013703304.1:0-535 GCF_000517525.1 Limulus polyphemus | reverse complement strand
CAAACAGGAACTAGAAGACCCATAATATATATAATGAAAAACAGGAACTATTAGACCTATAATATATAATGACAAACAGGAACTAAAAGACCCATAATATATAATGACAAACAGGAACTAAAAGACCCATAATATATATAATGACAAACAGGAACTATTAGACCTATAATATATAATGACAAACAGGAACTAAAAGACCCATAATTAATAATGACAAACAGAAACTAAAAGATCCATAATATATAATGACAAACAGGAACTATTAGACTTATATAATGACAAACAGGAACTAAAAGATCCATAATATATAATGACAAACAGGAACTATTAGACTTATATAATGACAAACAGGAACTAAAAGACCCATAATATATAATGGCAAACAGGAACTAAAAGACCCATAATATATATAATGACAAACAGGAACCAATACATCCATAATATATAATGACAAACAGGAACTATTAGACTTATAATATATAATAACAAACAGGAACTAAAAGACCCATAATATATAATGACAAACAGGAACTAA
>NW_013703303.1:0-535 GCF_000517525.1 Limulus polyphemus | reverse complement strand
CTGATATTTACATTTCAATTACTTTCATAACAATAAATAAATATACACATAAAAACAAGACATACAGCACTTATGTTTGGCCTTGTTTTTTGCTACTGGCCCTCCAACAAAACTTAACTCAAATTCCTCCTAATGATATTACTAGTATATAAAAGTAGTTTTTATTTATTTGAAATATGCAATTAAGAACACAAAATAATGACACTCACAAAGCAAATAATATCCTAAAACTATTATAACTTGGCAGTAGCAACTATGAATCTCTATACAAAATAACTAAACATCCCTACCAAAAACAAGGTAGTATTATAAGTCTTTTGGTAAATTAATAGATTCTCTTTCCATTGGATATAAATGGGTCAGAGAGAATTATTGGCAATCTTTAAAATAGAGGATGTGACATGAGGGCATGGCAAGTCGGTTTGACTTTCTGGTTTATATCTCCTTAAGCAAAGAAGACTGAATGCTATAAAAATTAGACTATATTTTAGTAATATATATGTGTGTGTGTGTGTGTGTGTGTGTGTGTGTGTAT
>NW_013703302.1:0-535 GCF_000517525.1 Limulus polyphemus | reverse complement strand
TTCTCTTTCATTTAGGTCCGAACTTATTCTGTTTCATTTTGGTCCTGACTTATTCTCTTTCATTTAGGTCCGAACTTATTCTGTTTCATTTTGGTCCTGACTTATTCTGTTTCATTTAGGTCCTGACTTATCCTGTTTCATTTAGGTCCTGACTTATTCTGTTTCATTTAGGTCCTTCCTTATTCTCTTTCATTTAGGTCCTAACTTATTCTGTTTCATTTTGGTCCTGACTTATTCTGTTTCATTTAGGTCCTGACTTATTCTGTTTCATTTAGGTCCTTCCTTATTCTGTGTCATTTAGGTCCTGATTATTCTCTTTCATTTAGGTCCTGACTTATTTTGTTTCATTTTGGTCCTGTCTTATTTTGTTACATTTAGGTTCTGACTTATTTTGTTACATTTAGGTTCTTCCTTATTCTGTTTCATTTTGGTCCTGACTTATTCTGTTACATTTAGGTCCTGTCTTATTTTGTTACATTTAGGTCCTGACTTATTCTGTTTCATTTAGGTCCTTCCTTATTCTGTTTCATTTAGG
>NW_013703301.1:0-535 GCF_000517525.1 Limulus polyphemus | reverse complement strand
ACTTAGAGCAGATTGTTCTACGTGTATTATTAACACAGTAAATGTTGTTTTAATAATACACAAGTTACTTACAGCAGGTTGCTCTACATGTATTATTAATACAGTAAATGTTGTTTTACTAATACACAAGTTACTTAGAGCAGGTTGTTCTACGTGTATTATTAACACAGTAAATGTTGTTTTAATAATACACAAGTTACTTAGAGCAGGTTGTTCTACGTGTATTATTAACACAGTAAATGTTCTAATAATACAGAAGTTACTTAGAGCAGGTTGTTCTACGTGTATTATTAACACAGTAAATGTTGTTTTAATAATACACAAGTTACTTACAGCAGGTTGTTCTACGTGTATTATTAATACAGTAAATGTTGTTTTAATAATACACTAGTTACTTAGAGCAGATTGTTCTACGTGTATTATTAACACAGTAAATGTTGTTTTAATAATACAAAAATTACTTAGAGCAGATTGTTCTACGTGTACTATTAACACAGTAAATGTTTTAATAATACACAAGTTACTTAGAGCAGGT
>NW_013703300.1:0-535 GCF_000517525.1 Limulus polyphemus | reverse complement strand
CAATAAGAATAAATATATATATATACACATATATAATTTTCATGATTTTCGTGAACAATTAAGACTTTTCTCTTTAGATAAGGGTATTTAAATAGGACTTCTGGGAAATCTGCAATTAGTTAGTCCTAAAAAAAGGAAGAGAAACCAAAGTAGAGAGATAGATGACATTAATTATTTAAAGGAAGAGTGAGACAGCAAGATGGGAGTGTTCTAATCTTAGATTATCCAACATACGATAATTGAAGCTTACGTTGGTTCTCATCCCTACTACATCTTACGTTGGATCTCATCACTACTACAGCTTACGTTGGTTCTCATCCCTACTACAGGTTACGTTGGATCTCATCCCTACTACAGGTTACGTTGGATCTCATCCCTACTACAGTTTACGTTGGATCTCATCCCTACTACAGCTTACGTTGGATCTCATCCCTAATACAGTTTACGTTGGATCTCATCCCTACTACAGCTTACGTTGGATCTCATCCCTACTACATCTTACGTTGGTTCTCATCTCTACTACAGCTTACGTTGG
>NW_013703299.1:0-535 GCF_000517525.1 Limulus polyphemus | reverse complement strand
GATATACAACCACTAGTATGATATTCAGCCACTAGGTTGTAGATATTCAGCCACTAGGTTGTAGATATACAGCCACTAGTATGATATTCAGCCACTAGGTTATAGATATACAGCCACTAGTGTGATATTCAGCCACTAGGTTGTAGATATACAGCCACTAGTATGATATACAGCCACTAGGTTGTAGATATAACGATGTTTAGAAATCCAACGTGTTGTTGATAGTTAGTTTACTACAAAACTGATTTATTCTTAACTTCATGTTGATCAAGGTGATAAAATCAAAATTATAAGAATATTCTTGGCAAATAAATAAGAAAATTCCTACAGAGGATCTACAGCCTAAAACTAACTGGTATATAAATTTTAATTGTATCATGGATAAAAAACAAAACAAAATTAGCTTCGAGTTGAAAAAATGAAGTGTCGTAAAGAGTATATGAATAAATTATAATGTAGATAAGATAAGTCATTGAAAACGTTCGCGCCTCTGGTGGCGAAATTCTGATACTGTATTTCTGCTCTTATTTTATGC
>NW_013703298.1:0-535 GCF_000517525.1 Limulus polyphemus | reverse complement strand
TCCTTCATGTATCCCAGTGTGTATATCACCTTCATGTATCCCAGTGTGTATATCACCTTCATGTATCCCAGTATGTATATCTCCTTCATGTATCCCAGTGTGTATATCTCCTTCATGTATCCCAGTGTGTATGTCCCCTTCATGTATCCCAGTGTGTATGTCCCCTTCATGTATCCCAGTGTGTATGTCCTCTTCATGTATCCCAGTATGTATATCACCTTCATGTATCCTAGTGTGTATATCTCCTTCACGTATCCCAGTGTGTATATCTCCTTCACGTATCCCAGTGGGTATGTCTCCTTTATGTATCCCAGTGTGTATGTCCTCTTCATGTATCCCAGTGTGTATATCTCCTTCACGTATCCCAGTGTGTATGTCCCCTTCATGTATCCCAGTGTGTATGTCCCCTTCATGTATCCCAGTGTGTATATCTCCTTCATAAAACAATCCCAGAAACATTAACAACAGCACCTAGACGCGATGTTAAGAAGTGTGTAATAAAACACTTTAAACATAAACCAATCCCAGAAACATT
>NW_013703297.1:0-535 GCF_000517525.1 Limulus polyphemus | reverse complement strand
AATGTAATAACGGTAGATGGAAAACTGTAACCACAATTCATGGAAGGGGAGATATAATAACGGTAGACGGAAGGAAAAATGTAATAACGGTAGAAGGAAGGAAGGATGTAATAACGGTACACGGAAGGAAAAATGTAATAACGGTAGACGGAAGGAAAGATGTAATAACGGTAGACGGAAGGAAAAATGTAATAACGGTAGACGAAAGACTGTAACCACAATTCATGGAAGGAGAGATATAATAACGGTAGACGGAAGGAAAAATGTAATAACGGTAGACGGAAGGCTGTAACCACAATTCATGGAAGGAGAGATATAATAACGGTAGACGGAAGGGAAAATGTAATAACGGTAGACGGAAGGCTGTAACCACAATTCATGGAAGGAGAGATATAATAACGGTAGACGGAAGGAAAAATGTAATAATGGTAAACGAAAGGAAAGATATAATAACGGTAGACGGAAGGAAAAATGTAATAGTGGTAGACGAAAGGAAAGATATAATAACGGTAGACGGAAGGAAAAGTGTAATAAT
>NW_013703296.1:0-535 GCF_000517525.1 Limulus polyphemus | reverse complement strand
TTGGTAACTACAAATAGTACCCCTGGCTGGCAATGTCAGTGTTAAAAGGGTATGAAACTAGATTTTTCAATAACATGAAATAGATAAGGAATTTTGCCACATGGTGAATAATTTTTCTTTGTTTCATATATATTCTTTGCATTTTAAAAATAAGTTACGTACAAATTTTATTTTGTGTATATAAAAGCAGCTCAAGGCTATTTCCAGTTTTAATTTTTTAACATTGGATTACAACAAATAACTACTGATGAAATTGTCTTGCATTTTTTGCTCAGCTATAAACATGAAAGATGATATAGGTGTTTGCATAATGTACCTCATGACCTTTCTACAACTTCGCCTAGTTCTGTTCCATAACTGAATGGAAGGAATTGGAAATTTAAGTATTTATGGAGTACAAAGATAATAACAAAAATGCTGATCATGTATTGCTACATTAAAGAAATAAAATCACAAGAAAAGTAACATCTGGTTTATCTGACACAGGCATTTTCAAATGTCCTTCTTTTTGTAGGTTATAGATGTTAAATTATTT
>NW_013703295.1:0-535 GCF_000517525.1 Limulus polyphemus | reverse complement strand
GTGAGAGGTACTTAGGCCTACTTCCATCATGTATGTAGTAGCGATCATTTACTGGTGAGAGGAACTTATATCTACTTCCATCATGTATGTAGTAGCGATCATTTACATGTGAGAGTTACTTTGGTCTACTTCCATCATGTATGTAGTAGCAAACATTTACTGGTGAGAGGTACTTAGGTCTACTTCCATCATGTATGTAGGAGAGATCATTTACAGATGAGAGGAACTTAAGCCTACTTCCATCATGTATGTAGTAGCGATAATTTACATGTGAGAGGAACTTAGGTCTACTTCCATCATGTATGTAGTAGCGATAACTTACAGGTGAGAGGAACTTAGGTCTACTTCCATCATGTATGTAGTTGCGATCATTTACTGGTGAGAGGAACTTAAGCCTACTTCCATCATGTATGTAGTAGAGATCATTTACAGGTGCGAGGTACTTAGGCCTACTTCGATCGTGTATGTAGTAACGATCATTTATGCGTGAGAGGTACTTAGGCCTACTCCCATCATGTATGTAGTAGAGATCATT
>NW_013703294.1:0-535 GCF_000517525.1 Limulus polyphemus | reverse complement strand
CCAATGGTAAAATTTTACTCTATTATAAAATTGAAAATTCTGATTCAATTTGTTTTGACATTGAGGAAGCTAATAATGTATGGATTTTATTCTCCATGTAAAGTTGAGATGGCTTGGTCTGCTATGTAATCGTTAGCCGGATTAAGTGATATGTCCACTTCCATCCATATCTTGTTTGATTCCTTTTTTGCAAGTTCAGTACCCAGCCCTATATAGACTTTTAGCAATAAATGCTTTTCCTTTTTTTACTTGTAAGAAAATACATCTATTTTGATCTTTATATGGTCCAAACTTGTAAGATAATATGTTTACCTTGATCTTTATTTGTTAACGTAAAAGAAAAAAAACAACAAAAAACAATCGCGCTCCGCACTTTGGGCGCGTTCTGAGAATGACGCTCAAATTTCACTATTTAGTTAGAAAGAGTAGTTCAAGACTTGTCGGTTTTTAGCATTCATTCGCAGCCTTCCTTGTAGGCTATCATTTCAAAACTAGGGACATATAGCTTTGTGCAAAATTCAACAAAAAAAAAAAA
>NW_013703293.1:0-535 GCF_000517525.1 Limulus polyphemus | reverse complement strand
AGGTTGTTGCGGTTAAACTAGAAATGTTATTTATCGTTCTTTGTAGCAATCATTATTTGAACCTTGTACTGTGTGATACTGCATGCTCTCACAACTTGTAAAGAACAAGCTAAACTTTTTTTGTTGCTTTCTTCAAAGAATGTGTATTATTTTTTTACAGCATCAACTAGCAGGGGGGCCGTTTTAAAGTCTTTTATCAATACTACTCTCAAAACTTTTTTCGATACGGAGTGTACCATTAAATGCTGTAAGATACCAAAATAAATATAATTTGCCAGCATTAATGAAATAAAAGTTACAACGGATAGTAGAATCTGTTCCGAAGCTGAATTATTAGACGACGAGCTAAAATCGTACAGATTTATAATTAATTTAGTAGTTTAAAATGGTGTGTTTGTACAAATAAACATAATCATAAAAAACGTGGATTTAACTGTGAGAACTGATGTTTCTAATAATTTAGTCAATAGAATATGACAAACCTTCATTTAATACAGAGAAAATGTTTTCAAAATTTAATGTGTGCTAAAGAACT
>NW_013703292.1:0-535 GCF_000517525.1 Limulus polyphemus | reverse complement strand
GTAAGAGCGGGTATATGTTTATGATAAAGTAAGAGCGTGTATATGTTTTTATAAAGTAAGAGCGTGTATATGTTTATGATAAAGGAAGAGCGTGTATATGTTTATGATAAAGGAAGAGCGTGTATATGTTTATAATAAAGTAAGAGCGTGTATATGTTTATGATAAAGTAAGAGCGGGTATATGTTTATGATAAAGTAAGAGCGTGTATATGTTTCTAGTAAAGGAAGAGCGTGTATATGTTTCTAGTAAAGGAAGAGCGTGTATATGTTTATAATAAAGTAAGAGCGTGTATATGTTTAATAAAGTAAGACCGTGTATATGTTTATGATAAAGTAAGAGCGTGTATATGTTTACGATAAAGGAAGAGCGTGTGTATGTTTCTAATAAAGTAAGAGCGTGTATATGTTTATGATAAAGTAAGAGCATGTATATGTTTATGATAAAGGAAGAGCGTATATATGTTTATGATAAAGTAAGAGCGTATATATGTTTATGATAAAGTAAGAGCGTGTATATGTTTATAATAAAGTAAGA
>NW_013703291.1:0-535 GCF_000517525.1 Limulus polyphemus | reverse complement strand
AACAATATCTATGGACATACATATACAATCATCCACAACAATATCTATGGCACATATATATACAATCATCCACATAAATATCTATGGAACTCATATATACAATCACCCACAACAAATATCTATGGAACATACATATACAGTCATCCACAACAATATCTATGGAACATATATATACAATTATCCACAACAAGATATATGGAACTCATATATACAATAATCCAGTACAATATCTATGGAACATATCTATACAGTCTTCCACAACAATATCTATGGAACATATATACATACAATCACCCACAACAATATCTATGGACATACATATACAATCATCCACAACAATATCTATGGACATACATATACAATCATCCACAACAATATCTATGGAACTCATATATACAATCACCCACAACAATATCTATGGACATACATATACAATCACCCACAACAATATCTATGGACATACATATACAATCATCCACAACAATATCTATGGACATACATATACAATCATCCACAACAATATCTATGGCACATA
>NW_013703290.1:0-535 GCF_000517525.1 Limulus polyphemus | reverse complement strand
CTGTTCTAAGTAGGTGTGAGTGAACAATAAAGCATTGTTGAGTTACATTATAACGCTTTTATACATGTGGGATGAATTAACAATACGCCATTGTAAAACTAATATCATTATTGGTAGGATAATTTCATTAGTAAGTACAAATTTATACCACTTCAGTCGAATTAACAGTTTTTATGACGTTGTTCGTTGGTGCCACGTCACATTTCCATCTTATTCTTTTTTTTACAAAACATTATTCGAGATAATGCCAATTTACAAACAAAGTTAGACTTGTTCAAATACATATGTGTAACTCGTCCATCTGTCTATCTATCTAAAGAGAAATGTAAGCTTATTACAGTTGGGAAATGTTCTCTATCATATTTTTGAATATTAAAAGATAAAGTAAAATTCATAATCAAGTTATTAGTATGTGGCATAGATTTTAGGAATTAGAATCTCCTTAGACTCTGATAAATAATTTTCAGAATTCTTCACTTCGAACGTGTATTACATAAACCAACCAGTTCCCCCACTCGAATTACTATTGAAATTA
>NW_013703289.1:0-535 GCF_000517525.1 Limulus polyphemus | reverse complement strand
GTGTAGTTTTGCGCTAAATTCAAAAACAAACAAACAAACTTTGTTTATATACTGTAATGTTCCCCTGTCGGCTGGTCTGAGAATTACGATACGGTAAACCAGGTATTAGATTCACAAGGGAGAAAAGTGGGGTTGCTCCAAATATCACATTACAAGATGCTTCCAGTGGACACGTAGAAATGAGTGATCAATTATGGGGTTACTCCAAATATCGCGTTACAGTATGTTCAAAATAAACACAATTAATTAACAAAAAACTTAAATCTATCTAGTTGATATGTCAGAGTTTATACTGGCGTAAGAACGTGTATATATACATAAATTAAGTTTCATTCTCACCAAACTCTCAACAACTCCGCGAAAGTACACCGAACAAAGAATATAGTACTCATTTCTACCGATAGGTGACTCACATACTTATCCGTGCTTTTTTCTCTCTTTTATTTCAACACAACAGCTGGGTACAACAAAACACCTATATGAAACTTTCAATTACAATTTCGAAACAAATTTTATAGATAATTGTTTTTCCATG
>NW_013703288.1:0-535 GCF_000517525.1 Limulus polyphemus | reverse complement strand
ACGGAACCACACGTCAGTGTTACACATATTGACAACCTATATTAACATTCTAAACAGGATGTGAGTGAATAACGTGACTTTGTTGAAACAGACGTTTTATTACGATATTACACAATGTAAGCAAACAATATTTTCTTTTTAATTTATGATCATATAACACTGTCGGCAAACGTAACTCCTTCAACTGAGGTACAACAGTTACAACAGTTAATGAGCACTCTCATACCGTTACGTTTTTGTTTTTGTTTTTTCTTTTCTCAGATGTCTTGTAACATTTTGGTATTATTTTCACATAGTCAATTGTTTGAAAAAGAACCAACACCAAGTAGCCTTGAAATGTTAGCGCAAAGATATGCATCTGTTACGTAGATAAAACAATAAAAATCAAAGTAAACCCCAGATTTTCCACGACGGTCATTCAGTTTTTCGTTCTGAGAGCTGTTAAGGTGTTTACCTTTATATTGTATCAATATCGTAAAAAAATCTAGTTTTTGTCTTCAAATATTCAAAGGCTTATGATTTGTTTGTTTATTTT
>NW_013703287.1:0-535 GCF_000517525.1 Limulus polyphemus | reverse complement strand
ATTACACAGTATTTGTTTATAACCGGGAAAAGCTTGTTATGCTTCCTTTATTACACAGTATTTGTTTATAACCGGGAAAAGCTTGTTATGCTTCCTTTATTACACAGTATTTGTTTATAACCGGGAAAAGCTTGTTATGCTTCGTTTAAAAATGACATCATAACACTGAAAGTGCTTAGTTTCTTGCAGCAAAGTTAGTGAATGTTTATTTGTTTCAGAATGTTCGCGCAAAATTACATATAGGGCTATTTGTGCTAGCTGTACCTAATTTTGAACTGATACACTTAAACGAAGGCAGCTAATTAACAGCACTCACCGCCAACGTTTTGCTTGCCGAATGGACCCAAAGTGCGGAGCATGTTCATGCGGCAACGAGCCACGAACCATAAATCTTCG
Source organism: Limulus polyphemus (assembly GCF_000517525.1). Classification (NCBI taxonomy): domain Eukaryota; kingdom Metazoa; phylum Arthropoda; class Merostomata; order Xiphosura; family Limulidae; genus Limulus; species Limulus polyphemus. Next base: position 139 of record NW_013703287.1, on the reverse strand, counting down.
GATTCATAGTCTGAGCACACTAATAATGGGCCACGCCCAGCTCTTAGTAACTGAATTTACTTAGTTTCAGTATATGATGTCTTAAGATTTTTTTTCGTTTATATAACGTTTTCTCAAAGAAACGTGGAATATTTTTCAA
>NW_013703286.1:0-535 GCF_000517525.1 Limulus polyphemus | reverse complement strand
CTAGAGTATTGTCAAGGTGGTAGTGGTGTGTGAAAGTAGTTATTATTGTAGTAGAAGATATAACAAAAGGAACGTTGTGATAGTATTTGTTATTGTAGTTGAGGATATAACTAAAAAAAAGTTGTGATAGTATTTGTTATTGTAGTTGAGAATATAACTAAAAAAAGTTGTGATAGTATTTGTATTGTAGTGGAGGATATAGAGTTATATCCTCTACTACAATAACAAATACTATCACAACGTTCCTCTAGAGAGGAACGTTGTGATAGTAGTTGTTATTGTAGTAAAGGATATAACTAAAGGAACGTTGTGATAGTATTTGTTATTGTAGTGGAGGATATAACTAGAGGAACGTTGTGATAGTATTTCTTATTGTAGTAGAGGATATAACTAGAGGAACGTTGTGATAGTATTTGTTATTGTAGTGGAGGATATAACTAGAGGAACGTTGTGATAGTATTTGTTATTGTAGTGGAGGATATAACTAGAGAAACGTTGTGATAGTATTTGTTATTGTAGTGGAGGATATAACTAG
>NW_013703285.1:0-535 GCF_000517525.1 Limulus polyphemus | reverse complement strand
ATATAATTAATTTCTCATCACACCAAAAGATGGCTTGTTTCATAATAGAAACCCTTCCCTACTACCATCGATACATTTTCGAATGAGCGTAGGAATTGTGTCAAATAGTAGTAAACATAAAATGTGTCCCAAATAGGTTTTTTTAATAATACTTATTTTTCTGTTTCATATTCAAGATTTTGGTCGTTTTTAATAACAAGTATAGTGATACTTTATTATTCAGTAGAAACCTTGACATCTTAGGATATACATTTGTTCAGTATATTGTATTATCTGTTCCAAAAAACATAGGAAACAAGTGTATTCAAATTTTTAACACAGGAAGAATCAACATCCAGTGAACTAACTACTGTGTACAAACGTCAAAACAATCGTGTTGTAAAGAACTTAGTGGACCAATTACGAAAGATTTGGATTGTACAAGAACAATAAATAGCGAAGAATTATGTGCATCATGGCAAGAAGATTCAGCCAATGTGAACGATGATGACGAACAACCGTACACTAATGGTGAAGGTGAAGTTTATGTGTCACC
>NW_013703284.1:0-535 GCF_000517525.1 Limulus polyphemus | reverse complement strand
ATATCCTCCACAATCCACTCATAAGCCAACTTTATCACCTGAGTCTGGTATACTGTTGGTACTTTAATCTGTTTAACTTCCCCATTAGAACTGCTTTGATATATCTGATATAGCACTTCCTTTTGGCCCTTTATTCTATAAGTACTTTCCCCATTGTCTTGTGCTAAACTTTCTCCAGGGCAATGTCCCAAAGTTTCTGCAGTAGAGGATCTTTCTTCTGTGCTTTCTTCAGTTCAAATAGACATACATTCAGGATCTCACTTTTTGAGACTTGCAAGGACATGATATCTTGCTTGCTTTTCTTTTTTTAAACTCTTGTGGTGACTATACATGCCTCATCAGTCTCATTTCTGTCTGGTTCCTCCAAACTTCTACTGTCTGGTATATTGCTGATGATGAAGTTTTAGATGGGTGCCTTAATACACATGGCTTCAAGGTCTCCCTCATAGTATGGAGTGCCCACCTTTATTCTTGCTATGGAAAACTTTCTCACTGTCCCATCAATCAACACACACAGATGTACCTTGTCTGTCAT
>NW_013703283.1:0-535 GCF_000517525.1 Limulus polyphemus | reverse complement strand
GCTTACCAAATATTGAATCATATTAGCGATAAAAATCAAATTAATTTTAGACTTATATTATTCCCAGATTACGCGATTACACTCTACTGTTGCTACAATAGATCTATATTTTAGTAACAAAAGATATATTTTAATATCATATAGAGAACAGACTAGAATTCCTTTAAAATGCATAATGTCTCATGTTCATAAATCAGCAAAAAAAATGAAACGTATGGTAACATAATGGATATATGTTTCATATACATTTGCAAAATGTGGAATACTTTTTTTTTGTAATTAATTAGCTTTTTTGAAAAGATAGGAAAATCTAAATGGTTCTTTCTTTAAAGGTTTTTTTTTGAATACATTTTTCTAAATTCTTTCAAAAGTCTTATCAGAGTTGGCACGTGATATATATTTTTTTATATTCTAGCTCCAAGCAGTCGAGTTTTAGTAATTTACTCAATAACCCCATGTGTGTACAGCAATTGTGATACAAACTTCTATAGCGTCTGCTTATGCGACCCGAGTAAGAACTAGTTGAAAGTATTTC
>NW_013703282.1:0-535 GCF_000517525.1 Limulus polyphemus | reverse complement strand
CCCAAATATCGAAACTTAAGCGTTTAAACAGTGCAACAACAACAACAACAACAAAAAAAGTACGAACTCAAGATCACTGCTTTCAATCTATAACAACAAAAAAGTACGAACTCAAGATCACTGCTTTCAATCTATATTCCATGTATGCCAAATATTAAAAATCTTGAGAAGTCTAGAAGACTCGGAAACAAGAGGGTCGCTGTTGTTGGCCGAAGAGCAGTTTTAATATACCGGAAGTGCTACCTATAGGCTATAATTTTGAGCTAATTAATCTGTAGCTAAACAATGTTTTTCCATAATACTGAATTAAGCATATTGTTTATTAAATATTTCAAGCTTGTCAGTTTTGTTCTTAGAATGATAACGCCGCATAATCAAAATATTTGAACCATTTGTATGGTTTACATTTTTGAACATTGAAGCTCTAAGCTCGAATCCGGTATCTGTTTATATCGTTGCCATATTGATACATTGAAGCTCTAAGCTCGAATCCAGTATCTGTTTATATCCTTGCCATATTGAAACATTGAAGTTC
>NW_013703281.1:0-535 GCF_000517525.1 Limulus polyphemus | reverse complement strand
CAACACATCATGAATGTAAATGTTGTTCCTCCTCACGCATAACACATCATGAATGTAAATGTTGTTCCTCCTCACGCATAACACATCATGAATGTAAATGTTGTTCCTCCTCACGCATAACACATCATGAATATAAATGTTGTTCCTTCTCACGCATAACACATGAATATAAATGTTGTTCCTTCTCACACATAACACGTCATGAATGTAAATGTTCCTTCTCACACGTAACACGTCATGAATGTAAATGTTGTTCTTCCTCACATATAATACATCATGAATGTAAATGTTGTTCCTTCTCACACATAACACATCATAAATGTAAATGTTGTTCCTTCTCACAGATAATACATTATGAATGTGTTTTCCTCTCTCACACATAACACATCATAAATGTAAATGTTGATCTTTCTCACAGATAATACATTATGAATGTGTTTTTCCTCTCTCACACATAACACTTCATAAATGTAAATGTTGATCTTTCTCATAGATAATACATTATGAATGTGTTTTCCTCTCTCACACATAACAC
>NW_013703280.1:0-535 GCF_000517525.1 Limulus polyphemus | reverse complement strand
CAGTTCACTATCTTCTATCTGATAAATAGTTAACTATCTTCTATCTGATAAACAGTTCACTGTCTTCTATCTGATAAACACTTAACTATCTTCTATCTGATAAACAGTTCACTATCTTCTATCTGATAAACAGTTCACTATCTTCATCTGATAAACAGTTAACTATCTTCTATCTGATAATTAATTAACTATCTTCTATCTGATAAACAGTTAACTATCTTCTATCTGATAAACAGTTCACTATCTTCTATCTGATAAACAGTTCACTATCTTCTATCTGATAAACAGTTCACTATCTTCTATCTGATAAATAGTTAACTATCTTCTATCTGATAAACAATTAACTATCTTCTATCTGATAAACAGTTCACTATCTTCTATCTGATAAACAGTTAACTATCTTTTATGTGATAAACAGTTCACTATCTTCTATCTGATAAACAGTTCATTATCTTCTATCTGATAAACAGTTCACTATCTTCTATCTGATAAACAGTTCACTATCTTCATTTGATAAACAGTTAACTATCTTCTA
>NW_013703279.1:0-535 GCF_000517525.1 Limulus polyphemus | reverse complement strand
TAATATATATATATATTGTACCAGGAAAGGCCAAAAATGCCTAAAAATCATCAACATTTTTCTTACTGGAAATAACAGATCTAATCTTGGGATTCTACAGCCATTTTTTTTCATTGTGCAATTTATGTTTTTAATAACTGCTTACATGATGCAAATGTTAAATTTTTACACATAAAACGACTGGCAAACATACTAATCCAAGTATCACAAGGCTATACCAGTTGAGACTAAATGCCAAGTATTATGCATAGAACTCCTACTCTGCATAAAGAACTTCTAACACATTCTAGCACATCTTACATAGGGCAGTAACATTTTTTTTCCACAGGTGTATTTCCTCTTTCATTCACAATTGCTATTTAGTGTATTTCCCAGGTGTTCAGTAGAGAGCATGCTAACATTTTTAGATGTCAATTTCACAAGCCACAGAGCCCTGAACCATCTAGCCTTTAACCCGATGACTACCGGTACTAACTTTCTTAGTAGGCAAGGCAAGTGTGCATTTGTGAATTGAAAAAATGATAGAGAACTTACC
>NW_013703278.1:0-535 GCF_000517525.1 Limulus polyphemus | reverse complement strand
AGTATAACCACTTAATTAGACGACAGCAAGCTAACAATTAATATAACCACTTAATTAGATGACAGAAAGCTAACAATTAGTATAACCACTTAATTAGACAAGAGCAAGCTAACAATTAGTATAACCACATAATTAGACAAGAGCAAGCTAACAATTAGTATAACCACTTAATTAGACGAAGACGCAAGCTAACAATTAATATAACCACTTAATTAGATGACAGCAAGCTAACAATCAGTATAACCACTTAATTAGACAAGAGCAAGCTAACAATTAGTATAACCACATAATTAGACGACAGCAAGCTAACAATTAATATAACCACTTAATTAGATGACAGCAAGCTAACAATTAGTATAACCACTTAATTATATGACAACAAGCCAACAATCAGTATAACCACTTAATTAAACGACAGCAAACTAACAATTAGTATAACCACTAATTAAATGACAACAAGCCAACAATCAATATAACCACTTAATTAGACGACAGCAAGCTAACAATCAGTATAACCACTTAATTAAACGACAGC
>NW_013703277.1:0-535 GCF_000517525.1 Limulus polyphemus | reverse complement strand
GTCTTGCTTAGTCCGAGTGACTTTCTAGTTTGTCATGTTTCGGGGTGAAGATACGAAAATCAAACTTTGCCACATGTCCAGTCTATGTCATTACATATCATCATGTCAAATATAGGAGGCCACTAAGGTAGGGAGTGTTTGTTTTTTGTCTCAAAGTTCTATTCTTTGCACATCATAAACTCAAACAATGTATTATGCGAGCTTCCCTTGACAACAAGCGGATATTTTTAACAGTTACGTGCACACTGCTTATTATATAATTTTCCTTTATACACGTCGGACTCTTTTTTTTTTTTTTTATTCAGCTACAAGCACAAATAAAGGTACGTTTGTTACACACTGTTGTGATTACACAAAGGAACGGGTTTACTGTCTAGAAAACAAGTAACTCGAAAATATTTTCTTTGGATTAACTAATATCACATGAGGGACAAGTGAAGTGAAGAGGGAAGGGTAGCAAATGCAAGTCAGAAGTGAGAGGGTGAGAAACGCATTTGATTTTAGGTTATGTCAGATACATAATACTTAAGTGTAA
>NW_013703276.1:0-535 GCF_000517525.1 Limulus polyphemus | reverse complement strand
TCTCTCATATTTATTCAAATACAGTATTTACAGTTATACTTGTTCAGTTATACGTAACGTTTTCACACTATTTACACCCTGTAGACGGAACCCTCTACACTCGACTTAGAATTAATAAATCTCTCATATTGAGGTGACAAAAATTTGGAAAAAATATCAATTTCATGTGTGAAAACGTCAATAATTAACAATTAATTCCACATCAAAGAAACCAACGAGAATAAAACTTACTCTAAGACTAATAAATTGTCTGTATAAACTGAATTCAGAAACCTATAAACTTAATTCAGAAACCTATAAACTTAATTCAGAAACCTATAAACTTAATTCAGAAACCTATAAATCTAATTCAGAAACCTATAAACTTAATTCAGAAACCTATAAACTTAATTCAGAAACCTATAAATCTAATTCAGAAACTTATAAACTTAATTCAGAAACCTATAATCTTAATTCAGAAACCTATAAACTTAATTCAGAAACCTATAATCTTAATTCAGAAACCTATAAACTTAATTCAGAAACCTATAAACTT
>NW_013703275.1:0-535 GCF_000517525.1 Limulus polyphemus | reverse complement strand
AAACTGACCTTTATAGTTTCGATACTATAACTTTTAATACATTTTATGTATTTTCATGAAATTTCACAAGCTTTCAGTAATCATCAAGTCATTTGTAGACAAAGAACCAGAATTTTTAATGTAGTATTTTCACTAAACATTTCTCCATGAATATAGGGAGTCAAAGTGTTAACTGCTCCAAGTACTTTTCTTCATCTGAAAAATCTCAAACTTCCTTTGCATAATCTCTAAAACCTTCTAAATAAATTTCAAATGCTTTTCCTGTAAGACTTTATATTTATCTGATATTTTCTCTACCCTAACTCCATATATGAGGTTGGTCAATTCATCAAACCTCTAGCCATCATTAAACAAAGTCTAAATTACCCTTTCTTTCTTGCTAGAATGACTTCAAATTGTAACATGAAACTACATTTATTATTTTATTGCCCTTTGAACTATGTCTAACTGATACTACCAGCATAAAATCTGTAAATCACTTGGCAAATGTGCAGCTCACATTACCCTATTAAATTACATAACACTCAAACTATAT
>NW_013703274.1:0-535 GCF_000517525.1 Limulus polyphemus | reverse complement strand
AGGACATCCCTGTAATACTCTTTGGTGATGCTGTGCGGGTTCAACATAATTTCAAAAGTTTTTGAACTCCACCTTCAGTTGTGCAAACTGTTCATGTACTAAGCATTACATCAACTAGTTTTAGCCATTCTAGCTTTTTAAAATCAGGTATTAACCCCAGCCATACTGATCAGGAGGCATTGTTGTAAGCTAAGCCGACTGTCAGAGAAGACTGTCTCTAACACCAGTGTTTTCTCATGTGGCTTGTTGTGGACAGCCAGATAAGTACTTTCAACTCTTCCACCTCATCAGCCGGGTCAATATGACATGAGATGGCATCCTCCGATTCCTGGTCAAGCCTGTGACACAGAAATAGCTTATCGATTCTCTCCATGTGCCTTTGCAAGCCTAGTGTCCATGAAACTCAAACATCAACAGACCAATCTGTCAGAATATAAAATAAGAATTTGTCTCGCCAGAATTGAAATACCGTATTTTTCGGTGTATAAGACGCACTTTTTTTTATCCCAAAATTTTGATGTCAAAATCTGCTTGC
>NW_013703273.1:0-535 GCF_000517525.1 Limulus polyphemus | reverse complement strand
GGGTAGCACAAAATCAAGTGTAGGTGTTTGGTGAATGATAGGGACAAAATCAAGTGTAGGTGTTTGGTGAATGATAGGAACAAAATCAAGTGTAGGTGTTTGGTGAATGATAGGGACAAAATCAAGTGTAGGTGTTTGGTGAAGATAGGAACAAAATCAAGTGTAGGTGTTTGGTGAAGGGTAGGGACAAAATCAAGTCCAAGGAATAAAGGAGACACGTTTCTCGATTTCGCTGAGTTGCCTTGCAGGAAATAATTATTACACAAGTCTGTTGGTTCTGGTTTATTTTTTTGGTTATTGTTATTAATCGGTCTAGTTTTTGGTGTCGTTTGGTTTTAATGTTTGAAACCAGATGGTCGTAGCTACTTCTGAAAACAGGAAAGACTTTAGAACATCAGTGTGGCTTAGATGACCAGGGAGTTGGTTATTTAGAAGGGGATTGTTGTCTCAGGTTGTTTTTTCTCATTCTACCCAATTGTGTTGTGATAGTTAAAAGTTTGTGGGAAGTGTATTGAATATTTCTGTTACTATTCGA
>NW_013703272.1:0-535 GCF_000517525.1 Limulus polyphemus | reverse complement strand
CATGTTATTAGACGTAAGTAAAACATACAACTGGTGAGTTACTCACAAACCTAACAATCATGTTATTAGACGTAAGTAAAACATACAACTAGTGAGTTACTCACAAACCTAACAATCATGTTATTAGACGTAAGTAAAACATACAACTAGTGAGTTACTCACAAACCTAACAATCATGTTATTAGACGTAAGTAAAACATACAACTAGTGAGTTTCTCACAAACCCAATAATCATGTTATTAGACGTAAGTAAAACATACAACAAGTGAGTTACTCACAAACCTAACAATCATGTTATTAGACGTAAGTAAAACATACAACTGGCGAGTTTCTCACAAACCTAACAATCATGTTATTAGACATAAGTAAAACATACAACTAGTGAGTTACTCACAAACCTAACAATCATGTTATTAGACGTAAGTAAAACAAACAACTGGTGAGTTACCCACAAACCTGACAATCATGTTATTAGACGTAAGTAAAACATACAACTGGTGAGTTACTCACAAACTTAACAATCATGTTATTAGAC
>NW_013703271.1:0-535 GCF_000517525.1 Limulus polyphemus | reverse complement strand
GTATTGTTTGACATCTTAGTCACATAACCACAGAAACATGTCAGTTATTTGAACAATTATCAAACACAATTTACACAATGTTATGGCAATACTTGGATGTAATTGTTATTACTACTGCATAAAATCAACGTGTAACAAATGAGTTATAAATATCACATCCATAAAAGCTTCTTCTGTAAAAAACAAACAAACTAGTTTTGTTAAATCAACCACAATTCCTTGGAGATATTTTTAAAAACACTTACAATTATACAAAGTACTCCTCAAAAGCTGTCAACATCTATAAATATGCTGATTTTATAGTATTATAAACAATTTTAGAAAGCAGGTAATAATGATTTCTGATTTTCTAAAACAAAAAAATAACTATTTAGTACAATGACATCTGAGAAACATGGAAGCTAGCAAAAACATGTCTCTTCGAATATTCTCATTTACATCTTTCCAGAATTTTCTTTATTACTTCAAAATAAAAATACCAATAGAATATTGATTTCACATTAGGCAAAATCTATTATTTATAGGTACCTAAGGG
>NW_013703270.1:0-535 GCF_000517525.1 Limulus polyphemus | reverse complement strand
GCCCACTTCTTTCCCTTTTGGAAATGCTCCCTTATATACACCGGGACATTCTGAGCTTTCGATTGGTTATTCATGTCATATATAGAAGTAATACTTGTATTTTTTTAGCCATTTTAAAATCTTAGAATGCCATCTCTTTCTTTTGAACCAAGATTTCAAGGAGGAGGTTGTGTCTGTTAGTCTGCTCGAAATTTAATATTTTTTCAGACTGAAATACAGCTTATTTACTAAGCTTGATAAATTATAGTGGAATTCTACAGTATTGAATAACCAAAAAATTATAAATTATTATTCAATACCATATATATATATATATTAAACATAAAAAAAATATTTCATTTCATATCCTCCACATGCAAAATTTTGAAAGGCACTGTGTACAAAGGTCGTAACAGAAGAGATAATTTATATATATATCCTCCACGTGCAAAATTTTGAAAGGCACTGTGTACAAAGATCATAACTAGAAGAGATAATTGTTTGGTTTACATCTTTATTTACTGTTCTATGTTTTAAGAAAAAGAAGTTTAAGAAC
>NW_013703269.1:0-535 GCF_000517525.1 Limulus polyphemus | reverse complement strand
CTTCATATCACGTGAAGATGCATAAATGCTATGCGCACGTGCTAAGTGATCCGCCTGCAGCTGTACCAGCTAGATAAAAAAAAAACGTGAACTATATAGATTCTCTAGATCTAGGTTCTAACTATTATCTGACATTGGAAAGTGAAGTTTTCAGTTCTATGCATCTGACTCGAGGGTACTGTGTTGAACAAAGCAATTCTATCATAGCAGTCGGTGCCTAAGACTTGAGTCTCCAACGTGAGGCCGAGTACTACCACTGCCGAAGTCTGACATGGCTTTGCTCGAGTGCTCTGGACTTAAAAGAAGAATGATAAGTTGTATAATTTACCTTTGTATTGTTTTCAAACTAAGGTTGTACTTGAAACGGTGTAATTTTCAAAACATGCATTTCAAGGAAACAAAACATAAGAAAATGAGAAATTTTTATTTTTATAACCTTGAAAAGTCTTTGTACCAATAAATAGAGCATTAGTGCAGGAACAGAGATAAGGTTGGAAACAGTAATGCTGAATGTGCGAAACAAACCTTAGCCATT
>NW_013703268.1:0-535 GCF_000517525.1 Limulus polyphemus | reverse complement strand
AAAAAGTAAAAGTTGAATGATCTTTCAGTATTTGCTTTTCTAAGTAAACAATGCTGATTGAAGTGTTTGTAAAATACTGTTTTGCTAAATTTTATATTTTTAGAATTAAAATGAATTTCAAATACGTACTTACCTCTGAAAGCCAGAATACCACATTGAAAAATTGATGAATCACATTTACAGAGCAAAAATATAAGCTATCTAGACTACAAAATAAACTGTAGCCAAGCTGAGTTGAAGTAGAATTCAGAATGAGTGGAGTGGAACAGTCTTATAAAAAGACCAGACATTCTGATAGATGACACTTTTCTCTGTATGGTTACTCTTCATCTGTGATGTCCTTGTTGACAGAAATACAGGGGCCAGTTTGTGAGTGGTAATAGTGTATATCAGCAGCAGAGCAATGGGATACAGGTAAGACAAAAAGTATATCCTGCACTTGCAGTGAAAAATTCTCAGAAGAGCAGCCCAGACACTTGCTACAAAATGACATACAATAGAGGCAGAAAACCCTTTTCATCCATAAGTGGCTATA
>NW_013703267.1:0-535 GCF_000517525.1 Limulus polyphemus | reverse complement strand
AAGACAATCAATGGACATTAAAATACTGTATAACAGGCAGACAATCAGTGGACATTAAAATACTGTATGATAGACTGAAAGTTGGTTTTGAAATACTGTATTACAGGCAGACAATCAAATGGACATTAAAATACTGTTATTACAGGTAGGCAATCAATGGACATTAAAATACTGTATGAGAGACTGTAAGTTGGTTTTGAAATACTGTATTACAGGCAGACTATCAATGGACATTAAAATACTGTATGATAGACTGTAAATTGGTTTTGAAATACTGTATTACAGGTAGACAATCAGTGGACATTAAAATACTGTATTACAGGTAGGCAATCAATTGGACATTAAAATACTGTATGATAGACTGTAAGTTGGTTTTGAAATACTGTATTACAGGCAGACAATCAGTGGACATTAAAATACTGTATGAGAGACTGGAAGTTAGTTATGAAATACTGTATTACAGGCAGACAATCAGTGGACATTAAAATACTGTATGATAGACTGTAAGTTAGTTTTGAAATACTGTATTACAGGC
>NW_013703266.1:0-535 GCF_000517525.1 Limulus polyphemus | reverse complement strand
CTCAGTTTTTAACTCTTAACTGATAATGTAATCTGAACTTCTCAGTTTTTAACCCTAACTCTCAGATGATAATGTAATCTAACTTCTCAGTTTCTAACTTAACTCTCAGCTGATAATGTAATCTGAACTTCTCAGTTTTTAACTCTTAACTCTCAGCTGATAATGTAATCCGAACTTCTCAGTTTTAACTCTTAACTCTCAGCTGATAATGTAATCTGAACTTCTCAGTTTTTAACTCTTAACTCTCAGCTGATAATGTAATCTAACTTCTCAGTTTTTAACTCTTAACTCTCAGCTGATAATATAATCTGAACTTCTCAGTTTTTAACTCTTAACTATCAGCTGATAATGTAATCTGAACTTCTCAGTTTCTAACTTAACTCTCAGCTGATAATGTAATCTGAACTTCTCAGTTTCTAACTCTTAACTCTCAACTGATAATGTAATCCGAACTTCTCAGTTTTAAACTCTTAACTCTCAGCTGATAATGTAATCTGAACTTCTCAGTTTTACTCTTAACTCTCAGCTGATAATG
>NW_013703265.1:0-535 GCF_000517525.1 Limulus polyphemus | reverse complement strand
ACCAAAACACCCCTGCTACAATTCTTTACCCTGTCTGCCTCTCTACCCAGTTGCAACACCAAAACACCCCTGCTACAATTCTTTACCCTGTCTGCCTCCCTACCCAGTTGCAACACCAAAACACCCCTGCTACAATTCTTTACCTTGTCTGCCTCCCTACCCAGTTACAACACCAAAACACCCCTGCTACAGTTTTTCTCACCGGAATTGTTCACCCTTCTGCTCCCAAGTCCGTACTGGACTAGCAACTCTCCCCTCTATACAAAATGCACGACTATTTGTCAATATTCCTGTGTTGATTGACTACCTAATACTGATACTTTATATTGTCAATATTCCTGTGTTGATTGACTACCTAATATTGATACTTTATATTGTCAATATTCCTGTGTTGATTAACTAAATACTGATACTTTATATTGTCAATATTCCTGTGTTGATTAACTACCTAATATTGATACTTTATATTGTCAATATTCCTGTGTTGATTGACTAAATACTGATACTTTATATTGTCAATATTCCTGTGTTGATT
>NW_013703264.1:0-535 GCF_000517525.1 Limulus polyphemus | reverse complement strand
TGATTGGTTTAATCTGAATGAAGTATAATATGATTGGTTTAATCTGAATGAAGTATAATATGATTGGTTTAATCTGAATAACGTATAACAGGATTGTTTTAACCTGAATAAAGTATAACAGGATTGGTTTAACCTGAATAAAGTATAACAGGATTGGTTTAACCTGAATAACGTATAATAGGATTGGTTTAACCTGAATAAAGAATAACAGGATTGGTTTAACCTGAATAAAGTATAATAGGATTAGTTTAATCTGAGTAAAGTATAATAGGATTGGTTTAATCTGAATGAAGTATAACAGAATTGGTTTAACCTGAATAAAGTATAATAGGATTGGTTTAACCTGAATAAAGTATAACAGGATTAGTTTAATCTGAGTAACGTATAATAGGATTGGTTTAACCTGAATGAAGTATAATAGGATTGGTTTAACCTGAATAAAGTATATTTTCCTTATTAAATGTCTCTCGGTGTACCGCACCGAACTTGAAAGAGATTATTAAGAACACCAGTTTTCCCAGTATTTAAACTGATA
>NW_013703263.1:0-535 GCF_000517525.1 Limulus polyphemus | reverse complement strand
TATTCATACTGTAGCAAGAAATCCATCCACCTCATGTTAGTATTCTTGCTGTATCTGGATGGATTTTTTCCCCAGTTTGGTATTCTCACAGATATTGAATGGATTATTTCCTCATATTTGTATTTTCTTGAATCTGTATGGATTTCTTCCCTAATTTTGGTATTCTCACTGATGGCATGGTGGATTCCTTTCTCAAATCAAATGAGACATAATGTCATGGTGTGTGATACACTTCTCATGACAATTAAAAGAATCATTAGAACTTGTAAGTTTAGAAATATTACAGGCCAAAAATATATATTCTAAAATATCTCATTCAACTATCTCAGTTCATTGTCATGAAAATTTAATAGGCATCAGATGATTATTGGTCATTCAGTTTGTTATATATAGTGGTCTCATACGGAATTATTGGTCATTCAGTTTGTTATATATATATAATGGTCTCATACGGAATTATTGGTCATTCAGTTTGTTATATATATAATGGTCTCATACGGAATTATTGGTCATTCAGTTATGTTATATATATAGT
>NW_013703262.1:0-535 GCF_000517525.1 Limulus polyphemus | reverse complement strand
CATTGTTTGATGTCAGGATTAAAACTACAACTAAACATTGTTTGATGACATCAAACAATGTTTAGTTGTAGTTTTAATCCTGACTTTAGTTGTAGTTTTAATCCTCATTGTTTGATGTCAGGATTAAAACTACAACTAAATGCCGGTATCAATACTGTGCAGTGTGTGTGTTCGGTGCCGCTATCAACACTGTACAGTGTGTGTGTGTTCGGTGCCGCTATCAATACTGTGTAATGTGTGCCTCCCAAAGGAAATAAACAAAAGTTAAAATATAAATATTCAAACAATGCACACACACACTGTACAGTGTTGATACCAGCACCGAACACACACACACACTGTACAGTATTGATACCGGCACCGAACACACACACTGCACAGTATTGATACCGGCACCACACACATGCACTGTACAGTGTTAATACCGGCACCGAACACACACACACACACACTGTACAGTGTTGATACCGGCACCGAACACACACACACACTGCACAGTGTTGATACCGGCACCGAACACACACACACTGCACAG
>NW_013703261.1:0-535 GCF_000517525.1 Limulus polyphemus | reverse complement strand
AAAGAAAAAGGCAGATATTTTATTAGACAGGAAATGAAATCCAAGAATTACAGAGGACTCTCTTTACTTAATGTGATTTACAAGGAATGATAACTACTACGTTAAATGGAAGAAAAACACAAAATAATATAAAATTGGAGAATAGGAGATACTGCGATAATAGTTTATGTTTTAAAGCCACTGATGGAAAATAAGACACTTTATAAAATAAGACACTTTATAAAAGAAGACACTTTATAAAATAAGACAATTTATAAAATAAGACACTTTATAAAATAAGACAATGTATAAAATAAGACACTTTACAAAATAAGACACTTTATAAAAGAAGACACTTTATAAAAGAAGACACTTTATAAAATAAGACAATTTATAAAATAAGACACTTTATAAAAGAAGACGCTTTATAAAAGAAGACAGCTGGATGTATTTTATTATTGATTTTAAATCAACGTGTGGTATTTGGACAGAAATTGGTTATTTGAAAAAAACAAAGAAAGACGAGAAACTAGGGTAAAATGTGGTAGATATTTAG
>NW_013703260.1:0-536 GCF_000517525.1 Limulus polyphemus | reverse complement strand
ACAAGTATATAGTCAAGCATATAGTCAGGTTTATAGACAATTATATAGTCAAGAATATAGAGAAGTATATAGTCAAACAAAGAGTCAAGCATATAGACAAGTATATAGACAAATATATAGACAAGTATATAATCAAGAATGTAGGCAAGTATACAGATAAGTATTTAGACAAGTATATAGTGAAGTATATAGACAAGTATATAGATAAGTATAGTCTAGTATATAGTCAAGAATATAGACAAGTATATATAGTGAAGTATATAGACAAGTATATAGTCAAGTATATAGACAAGTATATAGAAAAGTATATAGTCAAGTATATAGTCAAGAATATAGACAAGTATATAGAGAAGTATATAGTCAAGTACATAGACTAGTATATAGACAAGTATGTACACAAGTATATAGTCAAGTATATAGACAAGTATATAGTCAAGTTTATAGACACTTGTATAGTAAAGTTTATAGACAAGAATATAAACAAGTATGTAATCAAGTATATAGTCAAGTATAAAGACAAGTATATAGACAAGTTT
>NW_013703259.1:0-536 GCF_000517525.1 Limulus polyphemus | reverse complement strand
GGAGCCACGATTACGGTATTGTAGCAACTAACACAGTATTGTAGCAACGTTCACGGTATTGTAGCAACGAACACAGTATTGGATCCACGATCACAGTTTTGTAGCAACGAACACGGTATTGTAGCAACGATCACGGTATTGGAGCCACGATTACGGTATTGGAGCCACGATTACGGTATTGTAGCAACTAACACAGTATTGTAGCAACGTTCACGGTATTGTAGCAACGAACACAGTATTGGATCCACGATCACAGTTTTGTAGCAACGATCACGTTATTGAATCCACCATCACAGTATTGTAGCAACGATCACGGTATTGTAGCAAAGAACACAGTATTGTAGCAACGATCATAGTATTGTAGCAACGATTACAGTATTGTAGCCACGAACACAGTATTGTAACCATGATCACAGTATTGTAGCAACGATCACGGTATTGTAGCCACGAACACAGTATTGTAACCATGATCACAGTATTGTAGCAACGATCAGGGTATTGTAGCAACGATCAGAGTATTGTAACAACGAACACAA
>NW_013703258.1:0-536 GCF_000517525.1 Limulus polyphemus | reverse complement strand
ACTTTTTCTTCTTCAGGAGCAATACTTTGTAGAAATATGCAAATGTAATATATCATAGGAACGTATATTTTTTTCCCTGACCTTTTATGATTATCATACAAGTTGTTGTATTTTATAATAAAATATAAGTTTATTATTCATATACACCGAATATTTATCAAATACAGTTGGATTATCCTCTTTCAAATGAACCAAAAAAAATCTAACCCTATTTCGTCAAACCAAAGAAAAAGCTAAACAATGTTCTACAACGAATAAAAAAGAAAATGAAGTATCACATTGGGGTAAACACGGAAAACCTTACAAAAATAACTACATAAGTAGCCAAATCTTTCCAAGAATAACTTTTATCTACAATTATATGTTGTATTCTTGTCATTTGCATGAATTCAGGTTTGAATAAAAGCATTTAAACTGATTAGTGCTGTACAATCGTACAGTGGCTAATAACCAGAAGCTTGACTCAGTACTTACTGGCTACTTTTGTAGTGGTGCTATACAATCGTACAGTGGCTAATAGCCAGAAGTCTTGATTC
>NW_013703257.1:0-536 GCF_000517525.1 Limulus polyphemus | reverse complement strand
GGACCACTGCTCACTCAGAAAAACCAGTAAAGAGTCTTCTCCTAATTAACCAAGTAGTTTGTCTGTAAAGTTCACATATTTCATTCCACTTACTATGTTTTTCAAGCAAGAAAAAACATCAGCGTTTATCAACATGTGATAAATAAAAAAGTTAACATAACGGTGCACAGGATTGAAACCCATCATTGAACATGCACACCTTTTCTGCTGTGGGGGTGTTATAATGTGACGGTCAATCCCATTATTTGTGTCTAAATATTAACCCAAGAACTGGCGATAGATGGTGTTGGCTATCTGCTTTATCTCTAGTCTATCACTTAAAAATTAGGTGCGTTTAGAACAAACAGCTTTTAAGTAGCTTTGCATGAAAAATTAACAAAATAAATATTTTGTACTCATTAACTAAGTATATTGCTTCTGAATTACTTTGTTTTTTTATTGCACAGAATGGATTATTGCAGTTTAAAACATATAGCAATACATGCTTCAGAATTCCAAGCTTTTGTTAGTTATACTGTGAAACTTGGTATATATTT
>NW_013703256.1:0-536 GCF_000517525.1 Limulus polyphemus | reverse complement strand
TTAGAACAATATCGATCGTAGAAGATGAGGGGACAACATCACAAAGGACAATATCGATCGTAGAAGATGAGGAGACAACATCACATAGGACAATATCGATCGTAGAAGATGAGGGGACAACATCACTTAGAACAATATCGATCGTAGAAGATGAGGGGACAACATCACAAAGGACAATATCGATCGTAGAAGATGAGGGGACAACATCACATAGGACAATATCGATCGAAGAAGATGAGGGGACAACATCACGTAGGAAAATATCGATCGTAGATGTTGAGGGGACAACATCACGTAGGACAATATCGATCGTAGAAGTTGAGGGGACAACATCACGTAGTCAAATAGTACACAGATCTGAATACAGAAAATAGTACACAGATCTTAGTACAGAAAATAGTACACAGATCTGAACACAGAAAATAGTACGTATATCTTAATACAGAAAATAGTAACAGATCTTAGTACAGAAAATAGTACACAGATCTTAATACAGAAAATAGTACACAGATCTTAGTACAGAAAATAGTACGTAG
>NW_013703255.1:0-536 GCF_000517525.1 Limulus polyphemus | reverse complement strand
TCTTGTAGAATCACTGGATTAACTACACGTCTTTAATCGAAATCCTCTAGAATCAGTGGATTAACTACACGTCGTTAATCGAAATCCTCTAGAATCATCGGATTAATTACACGTCTTTAATCGAAATCCTCTAGAATCATCGGATTAACTACACGTCGTTAATCAAAATCCTCTGGAATCATCGGATTAACTACACGTCTTTAATCGAAATCCTCTGGAATCACTGGATTAACTACACGTCGTTAATCGAAATCCTCTGGAATCACTGGATTAACTACACGTCGTTAATCGAAATCCTCTGGAATCACTGGATTAACTACACGTCGTTAATCGAAATCCTCTAGAATCATCGGATTAATTACACGTCTTTAATCGAAATCCTCTAGAATCATCGGATTAACTACACGTCGTTAATCGAAATCCTCTAGAATCACTGGATTAACTACACGTCGTTAATCGAAATCCTCTGGAATCACTGGATTAACTACACGTTGTTAATCAAAATCCTCTAGAATCACTGGATTAACTACACGTCG
>NW_013703254.1:0-536 GCF_000517525.1 Limulus polyphemus | reverse complement strand
AAGTAATGTAGACAGGGATCCGAGTCACAAGCTCAATCTGTAGATATTATACAGGGATTTGAGTCACTGTAACATAAGCTCAATCAGTAGATATTATACAGGAATTTGAGTCATTGTAACACAAGCTCAATAAGTAGATATTAGACAGGGATTTGAGTTACTATACCACAATCTCAATCAGTAGATATTAGACAGGGATTTGAGTCACTGTACCACAATCTCAATCAGTAGATATTAGACAAGGATTTGAGTCACTGTACCACAAGCTCAATCAGTAGATATTGGACAGGGATTTGAGTCACTATACCACAAGCTCAATCAGTAGATATTAGACAGGGATTTGAGTCACTGTACCACAAGCTCAATCAGTAGATATTAGACAGGGATTTGAGTCACTGTACCACAAGCTCAATCAGTAGACAGGGATTTGTGTCACTGTACCACAAGTTCAATCAGTAGATATTAGACAGGGATTTGAGTCACTGTACCACAAGCTCAATCAGTAGATATTAGACAGGGATTTGAGTCACTGTACC
>NW_013703253.1:0-536 GCF_000517525.1 Limulus polyphemus | reverse complement strand
CTCTTCACACCAGTCATGTGACTAGTTTGTAACTTTCCCTTAACACCAGTTATGTGACGAGTTTGTAACTTTCCCTTCACACCAGTCATGTGACGAGTTTGTAACTTTCCCTTAACACAAGTTATGTGACGAGTTTGTAACTTTCTCTTAACACCAGTTATGTGACGAGTTTGTAACTTTCCCTTAACAGCGGTCATGTGACTAGTTTGAAACTTTCCCTTAACACCAGTTATGTGACGAATTTGTAACTTTCCCTTAACACCAGTTATGTGACGAGTTTGTAATTTTCCCTTAACACCAGTTATGTGAATAGTTTGTAACTTCCTGTTAACACCAGTTATGTGACGAGTTGGTAACTTTCCCTTAACACCAGTTATGTGACGAGTTTATAACTTTCCCTTAACACCAGTTATGTGACGAGTTTGTCATTTTCCCTTAACACCAGTTATGTGACTAGTTTGTAACTTTCCCTTAACACCAGTTATGTGAATAGTTTGTAACTTTCCCTTAACACCAGTTATGTGACTAGTTTGTAA
>NW_013703252.1:0-536 GCF_000517525.1 Limulus polyphemus | reverse complement strand
AGAAGAAAGTAAACCTACAGACATCGGTCTTGTTTAACAAAATATACTGACTGTCTATACTTTTATAAATATTATGTGACTGTGGCATTTATATGATTGGTTAGATGATAGCTAGTCACAGTATAGTCTATCAGTACAGGACTTTACTCTGATGCATCTTGTATTTATACATTATAGGTGGAGTAATCCATAAATATTTGGTTTTATACCCATTCTAATAATTTTTTCCATAATTACCTTCTTAAATATTGAAATAAAAATTCTGAAATGCATTTCTTGTGAGATGAGGTTTGAGATTGAGAAAGCAGAATTCAAGTCTTAGCTAGCCTGTTAATTTCGCTAATGTTAAAATGCAAAATGCAGTTTAAAATCTTAAAAACCCAAAAGTTACATTTGATTCATCTGAAGTGCAACACATATGCACATATTGATTATAGAAAATGCGCATTTAGAAGAAACGGTAAAAGGAGGGGGATATCTCTTTCTCCCTCTTTCTCTTTGAGTGATCTTCTGAGCAGGATGCCCCCCAGTGGCAC
>NW_013703251.1:0-536 GCF_000517525.1 Limulus polyphemus | reverse complement strand
ATCGATATATATATATATATATGGTATATAAAATTTCTGAGCAAAAATTCACATTGATATATATATATATATGGTAAATAAAACCTATGATTAAACATTTACAACGATATATACATATTGTAAATAAAAACTTCTGATTAAACACTAGAAACGATACATATATAGATATGGTAAATAAAACAACTGATTACACATTTCCAAAGATATATATATGGTCACTATAATTTCTCATTAATTTATTAATTAATATATATCGTTGTAACTGTTTAATCAGGAGTCTTTACTTATCATGTATTTATATCGTTGTATGTGATACCTCGACCGGGAGTTGGCGTCCAATGCAGAGGCTTTCCACGTACCTGAGGCGGAGACCGTACCCCGATGTTGGAGAAGGGTGTCCATACCATGTGTTTCCCTTTTATATTATGACAGCCAGTTAAACGCGGTAGTGGCCGTTCGAACCTTACCGACTATCCAAAAATTTTCACGGGCACGATCTCGACGGCAATATCTAACGACTCTGCGGATCGCCTCCC
>NW_013703250.1:0-536 GCF_000517525.1 Limulus polyphemus | reverse complement strand
CTTTTAGAAATACTACTACTGTACCATACACATACTTTTAGAAATACTACTACTGTACCATACACATACTTTTAGAAATACTACTACTGTACCATACACATTCTTTCCTGTAAAGAGATTGTTCAACTTTTTCTCCATTGTCATCTTTTTGTTTCTGTTTTTTGTAGCTGTTACTAGCTCTGTTTTTTTCTTTGTATTGCTACAAATTTATATAGACATGTTTCATTGTTTTTTAGTGACCAGAAGTGATACATACATCTCATCTAGTGTTCTAACTGGCTATTAGTACCTTCAAGCATTGATGTGTATAGTGTTTCTTATTTGTTTCTACCATCGTTATCTCTCTCACGTTGTATTGTTTTAAAAGTTTAACTAAAGTCCAGTAGCAAAAGTAAAATTCATTTAGTACACTTTAGTTTTAATTTCTGACGCAAGCCTCTTCTTTAATCTTATCATTCCTGTCTTATCCTGAACCTGAGAACATTGTGCAATCTTTATCATTTTTATTACGTTGAAAAGATTTTCTTTGAAATAAA
>NW_013703249.1:0-536 GCF_000517525.1 Limulus polyphemus | reverse complement strand
TTTAACCAGAATTAAAACATGGATAGTCCCATCTATATCCTAGAACTGAATGTATGGAACTTTAACCAGAGTTAAAACATGGATATCCTATCTATATCCTAGAACTGAATGTATGGAACTTTAAACCAGAGTTAAAACATGGATAGTCCCATCTATATCTTAGAACTGAATGTATGGAACTTTAAACCAGAGCCAACTCCTTTGTTGGGGTAAAGAATAGCTGCAAAATTATTTAGTGTTAAGCTTGAAAATAACAAACAAAATAAAAAACAACCAATGAAAAATCAGCCCATATTGACAAGGTGTGAAAATTTTCAAGATTTGACCAATAGCTACGGTGAACCAGTTCACATGAATTTCAAGATTTAACCAATAGCTATGGTCAACCAGTTCACATTAATTTCAAGATTTAACCAATAGCTATGGTCAACCAGTTCAATTTATTTCAAGATTTAATCAATAGCTATGGTCAACCACTTCACATTGATTTCAAGATTGAACCAATAGCTACGGTGAACCAGTTCACATTAATTGTG
>NW_013703248.1:0-536 GCF_000517525.1 Limulus polyphemus | reverse complement strand
ATTAAACTGAATACCACTAACAGTTTCCATCAATTCTTGACCGTTCTATTAAACTGAATACCACTAACAAGTTTCATCGATTCTCGACTGTTCTATTAAACTGAATACCACTAACAAGTTTCGTCATTCTCGACTGTTCTATTAAACTGAATACCACTAACAAGTTTCGTCGATTCTTGACCGTTCTATTAAACTGAATACCACTAACAAGTTTCATCGATTCACGACTGTTCTATTAAACTGAATACCACTAACAGTTTCCATCGATTCTTGACCGTTCTATTAAACTGAATACCACTAACAAGTTTCGTCGATTCTTGACCGTTCTATTAAACTGAATACCACTAACAAGTTTCATCGATTCACGACTGGTCTATTAAACTGAATACCACTAACAAGTTTCATCGATTCACGACTGGTCTATTAAACTGAATACCACTAACAAGTTTCGTCGATTCTTGACCGTTCTATTAAACTGAATACCACTAACAGTTTCCATCGATTCTTGACCGTTCTATTTTCTCGACTGTTCTATT
>NW_013703247.1:0-536 GCF_000517525.1 Limulus polyphemus | reverse complement strand
ATATATATACGAGTATGTCTAGTTACTAAGAGCTTGTGAGTGGGATATATATACGAGTATGTCTAGGTACTAAGAGCTTGTGAGTGGGATATATATATATATACGAGTATGTCTAGTTACTAAGATCTTGTGAGTGAGATATATATACGAGTATGTCTAGGTACTAAGCGCTTGTGAGTGGGATATATAGATATATACGAGTATGTCTAGTTACTAAGATCTTGTGAGTGAGATATATAGATATACGAGTATGTCTAGTTACTAAGCGCTTGTGAGTGGGATATATAGATATACGAGTATGTCTAGTTACTAAGAGCTTGTGAGTGGGATATATATATATACGAGTTTGTCTAGTTACTAAGAGCTTGTGAGTGGATATATATATATATACGAGTATGTCTAGTTACTAAGAGCTTGTGAGTGGGATATATATATATACGAGTATGTCTAGTTACTAAGAGCTTGTGAGTGGGATATATAGATATACGAGTATGTCTAGGTACTAAGAGCTTGTGGGTGGGATATATATATATATA
>NW_013703246.1:0-536 GCF_000517525.1 Limulus polyphemus | reverse complement strand
AACGGAGACGTAACAATACAAATGTCTAAGTTAAAACAGCATAGAAGAGTACTGATATCAACAGCGTACTTTGATGTTAACAATATCAGTGTTAATATTAAGAGCACATTACGGTTTTCACAATACCCTTGCTGAAATTATTGGCATACTAGAGGTTTTAACAATACTAATATTAATATCAATAGCTTACTAGGAGTAACGTTTCACCAAAACTAACCTGTCGTTTTTCAGAAATACACTTAAAGAGAAAAGATACGATAAAGATAATTTGAATAATCGCAAGTGATCAAAGTTAAGGAAAAATATAAAAAGCAACACACCACCCTTCTATAGAAAAGCTATTCAAAATTGATCGGAAGAGGGAAGCGTTACTACTGGATCTTCCAAATAAAGTAGAACGTAGAAAGTATTAATACTAGATCTTTTAAATAAAGTAGAACGTAGAAAGTGTTAATACTGGATCTTCCAAATAAAGTAGAACGTAGAAAGTGTTAATACTGGATCTTCCAAATAAAGTAGAACGTAGAAAGTGTTAA
>NW_013703245.1:0-536 GCF_000517525.1 Limulus polyphemus | reverse complement strand
TATAATGTGACGGTCAATCCCACTACTCGTTAGTAAAACAGTTGGCGGTGGGTGGTGATGACGAGCTACCTTCCCTTTAGTCTTTCACTGCTCAATTAGGAATGGGTAGCGCAGATAGCTCTCGTGTAGCTTTGCCCGAAATTCAAAAACAAACAAACATCCTCGTGTATTATCCTCTTTCATCTTCAGTATGTGACGATTGATAATCATGCCAAAACCATAGCCGTAACTCGTAAACATCAGTTTATTTAACCAGTAAAACCTCTTGCCATAGTTTCAATCGCAGCTCTGTCATGCGACCCGAATAATACTTTACCATAACTCCCTGTAGTCTTATTTTGTAAGGAGTCTGACAGACCTTCATATGGACATTGAGAATTACACATAATTTACAGTATTTTAACGGGATATGGGATAGAATATAATATCTAGGTTTCATCCATTGTTTGAAAGAGCTGATGTGCCTTAACGTCAGATATAGAAACAACGCTATATTAACATAAAGAGTATGTTCTTAATAACTTCGAGTTAGACAA
>NW_013703244.1:0-536 GCF_000517525.1 Limulus polyphemus | reverse complement strand
ATAGCAATGGATGATGTGAGTTGTGTGTGAATGATGTTATAACAATGGATGATGTGAGTTGTGTGTGAATGATGTTATAACAATGGATGATGTGAGTTTGTGTGTGAATGATGTTATAACAATGGATGAGGTGAGGTTGTGTGTGAATGATGTTATAACAATGGATGAGGAGAGTTTGTGTGTGAATGATGTTATAACAATGGATGAGGAGAGTTTGTGTGTGAATGATGTTATAACAATGGATGAGGTGAGGTTGTGTGTGAATGATATAACAATGGATGAGGTGAGTTTGTGTGTGATTAACTACAATAACATCTGGAGTAGTTGTCTGTATGGTTAACTATGGTAATATCTGGAGTAGTTGTCTGTGTGGTTAGCAACTGTAATGTCTGGAGTTGTCTGAATGGTTAACTATGGTAATGTCTGGAGTAGTTGTCTCTGTAATTAACTACAGTAATGTTTGGAGTAGTTGTCAGTATAATTAACTACGGTAATGTCTGGAGTAGTTGTCAGTATAATTAAGTACGGTAATGTCT
>NW_013703243.1:0-536 GCF_000517525.1 Limulus polyphemus | reverse complement strand
GTTAAACTGTACTAATCCATATCTTAGCAGTGTTGTTAAACTGTACTAATCCATAACTTAGTACTGTTGTTAAACTGTACTAATTCATATCTTAGCAGTGTTGTTAAACTGTACTAATCCATATCTTAGCAGTGTTGTTAAACTGTACTAATCCATAACTTAGTACTGTTGTTAAACTGTACTAATCCATAACTTAGTACTATTGTTAAACTGTACTAATCCATAACTTAGTACTATTGTTAAACTGTACTAATCCATATCTTAGCAGTGTTATTAAACTGTACTAATCCATAACTTAGTACTGTTGTTAAACTGTACTAATCCATAACTTAGTACTGTTGTTAAACTGTATTAATTAATATCACACTAGTACTGTTGCTATGCTGGACTAATCCGTAACTTCGTCCTGTTGTTAAGCTGGACTAATTAATCCATATCATAGTAGTAGTAGTGTTATTAAGCTGGGCTAATTAATCCATATCATAGTAGTAGTAGTGTTATTAAGCTGGACTACTCCATAACTTAGTACTGTTGTT
>NW_013703242.1:0-536 GCF_000517525.1 Limulus polyphemus | reverse complement strand
CTGTATGTCTTATCATGTCATGTCACTTACGTCATTAGACAAGTCACGTTAATAAACGTTCCAATATCCGCTGTATGTCCCATTATGTCAAGTCACTTACGTCATTTGACAAGTCACGTTAATAAACGTTCCAATATCTGCTGTATGTCCCATTATGTCAAGTCACTTACGTCATTAGACAAGTCTCGTTAATAAACGTTCCAATATCTGCTGTATGTCCCATTATGTCAAGTCACTTATGTCATTAGACAAGTCTCGTTAATAAACGTTCCAATATCTGCTGTATGTCCCATTATGTCAAGTCACTTACGTCATTAGGCAAGTCTTGTTAATAAACGTTCCAATATCTGCTGTATGTCCCATTATGTCAAGTCACTTATGTCATTAGACAAGTCTCGTTAATAAACGTTCCAATATCTGCTATATGTCCCATTATGTCAAGTCACTTATGTCATTAGACAAGTCTCGTTAATAAACGTTCCCATATCTGCTGTATGTCCCATTATGTCAAGTCACTTACGTCATTAGGCAAGTCT
>NW_013703241.1:0-536 GCF_000517525.1 Limulus polyphemus | reverse complement strand
TTTGTTTTTTGTTTTTTTTGGTGGGGAAGGGTGGATTTGTTTTGATTTTGTTTCTTTGAGTAGGTACGTCGACAAATTAAACACAAACTACAAATATTACTATGCGTTCCGAACAGATTTACTGTATTCGTTTCCAAAATTACAACTGGACATTTTAGCATTATTATTCATTTTTTCCACAACTAAGAGATGACATTAGAACTTGGAAGTCGTCCGAAGTTACACCTTGTACTGTTGTAGTTGTAGCATCATATGGAACTTCCGCGTTTAAAATTGGTGTATGATATTAGTACTATTAGTATTACGGTAAGTGTCCATTTTTTAGGGGTTCAAAGAGCTACTAGTACTAGCATGACACGATTATAGATTAAGATATCTGAAAATTTCTCTTGAAAAATGTAATAGATGCAGTTAAATTTATAGGGAGTTTGGGGAAGGGCTTAATAAATATTTCAATGATAATGAAAAGGACTAGCTTTGAGTATTTTATTTTATTTTTACAGTTAGTATATTGAGTGGAGCAGCCTAAATGGAGC
>NW_013703240.1:0-536 GCF_000517525.1 Limulus polyphemus | reverse complement strand
CTTTAGGTTAAGTATACAGGTATCTTGTGGTCTGTATAATCTTTAGGTTCATTGTAGAGATACTGTTTGTGGTTTGTTTAATCTTTAGGTTAAGTATACAGGTATCTTGTGGTCTGTATAATCTTTAGGTTCATTGTAGAGATACTGTTTATGGTTTGTTTAATCTTTAAGTGTACAGGTATCTTGTGGTCTGTATAATCTTTAGGTTCATTGTAGAGATACTGTTTATGGTTTGTATAATCTTTAGGTTCATTGTAGAGATACTGTTTATGGTTTGTTTAATATTTAAATTAAGTGTACAGGTATCTTGTGGTCTGTATAATCTTTAGGTTAATTGTAGAGATACTGTTTATGGTTTGTATAATCTTTAGGTTCATTGTAGAGATACTTTTTGTGGTTTGTTTAATCTTTAAGTTAAGTATATAGGTATCTTGTGGTTCGTATAATCTTTAGGTTCATTGTAGAGATACTTTTTGTGGTTTGTTTAATCTTTAAGTTAAGTATATAGGTATCTTGTGGTCCGTATAATCTTTAGG
>NW_013703239.1:0-536 GCF_000517525.1 Limulus polyphemus | reverse complement strand
CAAACAAACAATCCACCCTGGGTACCCATTTAAACACTTTTCTGCACAATTCACCGAGTTACACTCAAGATTTAATCACACACCTTTACTATTAACGTTTGTGAATGGAATTAATCATATAAATTAATCATATAATCATAACATATAATCTATGTTATGATTCGAAATGTTATGTTATAAAAGTTTTCATTCCTTCATTTCAAAAGAAACCTTTAAAAATACTTAAAACTTTGGGGTTTTTTGTTACATGACTCACAAGCTATGAAAAATCCCAACTTTCGCACTCTCAGTCTTGTTTAAGATAAGATTATGTACAAGGTACTTATAATCTTCTACAAAATCTTACCAGTTTTTGTGAGGATGCGTTACGCAATCTCAGAGTTACAGTATGTATTACTGCATTCGTATAAATTCCCAGACAGGGTCGTGTATTTTACATATTTGCTGAGAAAGACTTGATGCATGTTATGCCTCAGTCATATACTTATATAACATCATTTTAAGGAATATTCTTACCCCCCCCCAAAAAAAAACGT
>NW_013703238.1:0-536 GCF_000517525.1 Limulus polyphemus | reverse complement strand
TATTTAAGTACTTACAGTGTGCTTCTGCCATGAATATTACTCCAGTACTTGTCATGTGTTATTACCACGAATATTACTGCATAACATTCAGTATGTTACTACCATGAATATTACTCCAGTACTTTCCATGTGTTATTACCACGAATATTACTACAAATCCTACTGTATGCTCCTACCATGAACGTTACTCCAGTACTTGTCATGTGTTATTACCACGAATATTACTGCATAACATTCAGTATGTTACTACCATGAATATTACTACATTTCTCGCATTATGTTACTATGATTAATATTAATCCAGTACTAACATTGTGCTGTTACCATTACTATTACTCAAACACTGCTGTATGATAATGCCATCAATATTACTTTAATATATTCATTGTATTACTGTCAGAATATTACTCTAATCATTGCATTGTCACAACCATGAATATTACTACATTACTAGCAATGTATTATTCGTGATCCACTCCAGCACTTGCATTATGTTACTACCATGAATATTACTACATTACTAGCAATGTATTATT
>NW_013703237.1:0-536 GCF_000517525.1 Limulus polyphemus | reverse complement strand
GAAAGTCCCACAACACGTGGTTTTGAGACTAAAAGATATAGATTTCACAAAAAATCAAAATGAATGAGGATACATATTCGTTTGACATCAGTGTTCTTCCCCTTTCTTCAGTTTCTTTTCATTTTTGTTAACAAACATAATGATAAATAAATGGTCAGTGTGGTAAACGAAATAATAATTTGATCTCAGTAAGAGTTTTCTTCTCATCCCGATTTCTAAAAACTCCTTACGTGATAGAGAAAAATGAAGATTATTTTCGAAATCTGCGTAACTGAATTATGGAAACTCCGTTTTATGAAGTTTAAATTCGCAGACCTGTGTAATTCCTGCTTATAAAAGTAATTTTTTTTTACCTTTTCTTGTGTGAAATATTCGATTACGTATTATCATTTAGTTTTTTAAAGAAAATAAAAAAATATACAATGGTATAAAACTTATGCAGAAGGAACATACTGACAGACTTAAATGTAATCTAAGCATTTGATAATTTTTAATAAACCAGGATTATATATATATATATATATATATATAGTGTG
>NW_013703236.1:0-536 GCF_000517525.1 Limulus polyphemus | reverse complement strand
AATGATTGTAGACGAGAACCTATATTTAGTTGGTGTTACTAATTGTTGAAAATAACCTAAATTTGTTGATCTTTAATGATTGTAGACGAGAACCTATATTTAGTTGGTGTTACTAATTGTTGAAAATAACCTAAATTTGTTGATCTTTAATGATTGTAGACGAGAACCTATATTTAGTTGGTGTTACTAATTGTTGAAAATAACCTAAATTTGTTGATCTTTAATCTACTAAAATTAAATAATAGATTGAACAATCGCCAAGTTTTTTTTTATTAAAAGAAGGATGACGTTTCGAGCTGGATCTCTTCATCAGATCTTAAACTGGTTGTAAACTGTATAATCTGACGAAGAGCGCGAGCTCGAAACGTCATTCTTTTTTTAAAACAAAATATAAAAATAGAACTTGGTTCAAGCTATTATTTAATTTTATTTCCGTCGCCTATGTGATTTTAACTATTATTTTATTTGTTATTTTCCATTAAACTAGTTTTACTGTGACTACTGCGCATCTATGCTTCGTTATTTCCATTGTTATT
>NW_013703235.1:0-536 GCF_000517525.1 Limulus polyphemus | reverse complement strand
AAACAAGGAAGTGCAAGGCTTGTGGCATGCAAAAAACAATGTTTTGCATATAGAGGTCAGCACTGAACAAGAATATCTATATCTGTGAGAAGAGGTAATGTATCATATCAGAAAGAAAATAATCCCAGGTTTCAGACAATATATTTATCATATTTTTAGCTTGAGAAACTTGAAAACTGTAAAACAATAATTTTTGATGGTTGAATTTTGAGTACTTGACATCACCAACTTCAAAATTTCAAGTTCCAAAATATTTGAGCTAAAAATAAGCCTCAAATAAATGCAAAGTCACCAGATTTGTGGCTTAGTTTTGTACACTGATAAGCTGTAAATGTGCTGGAGGAAAATTTACTGATTTCTACAATCTCAATAATCATTATAACAGAGGGAAAAAATTCAAAGTTAGGGGTAGCAGTTCCTATTTTTTTAATTACTTCATCTTAAATAAATGATAATAAAATTTAAATCAGACGGAAATCTAAATCTCAACATTTCAGTTATAATTTTATTGTTATAATTTTAATAATTTTTCACAC
>NW_013703234.1:0-536 GCF_000517525.1 Limulus polyphemus | reverse complement strand
GTTTCTAAATATAAATTTAATGTAGATATATAATAATAAATCCGTCACAGTGATCTTCTTGGGTTAAAAGCCGAAAACACCGTTAAGATCGATTATCACCACCTGGTGACCCTAGAGAAAGTGGTCATTGAGGATTTTTGTGGTTTGCTTGTTAGAGATAATTAACTCTAATTTTCATTTTTTTATCATTGTATATTCCAGCAACTCTTCTGGTAGAAGGTTTCATCATAATAATATCTAGGGCGTATTATTTAATTGTTATATATTTTGATGATAACTTGTCTAGTTTAAAACAACATAGCATGATATGAGATGCACTATTGTCAGATTGACAAGGTGTTTTGATAATGCGAGGTCCTTTATGGTTTAGGTTATGAGGTATATGGAAGTCTATGATTCGAGGTCCTTTATGGTTTAGGTTATGAGGTATATGGAAGTCTATGATTCGAGGTCTTTTATGGTTTAGGTTATTAGGTATATGGAAGTATGTAGAAAGCGAAGCAGCTTCGTTTCGAGCTTTAATTAATATCTGTAGG
>NW_013703233.1:0-536 GCF_000517525.1 Limulus polyphemus | reverse complement strand
GCAACAATATTATCAATACCCTTAATAATCTTAACTAGCATTCTCAAGCTTTTAATGTTAGCAATCCTTATTGTAAAGGGTTATTTAGAGTGATAAAAATTATTAAAATTTCCTGGTGATTGTTATGAAAGAAAAAATCAATGTTTGGAACTTAATGAAAACATTCAGACAGATAGTGTCATTTGCAGCAAATAGTGCCCTTGTTTACGCAAAAGTTATTGCTTGCATAGTAAAGTATTTTATTATGCATCAACCATCATCACCCAGGCAAGGCACTAAACTGACCTTGAGCTGGAATACAGGTAAAATATTAGAATTTTTTAAAGTGTGCCATTTGCACCTGATTTACTGCTTAATATAAAAAGAAGTCATACTTGAATTATCTTTTAAATACAGAATCTTATTATAAAGTACCGTAATAATAAATCTGCTTAGTGCGGCATTGATTTTGTATTTCATTTTGCTTTATGGTATCATTATTAAAATCAAATGTATACTAATTAAATGTATTAATCAAATAAGCTGTATAATATACA
>NW_013703232.1:0-536 GCF_000517525.1 Limulus polyphemus | reverse complement strand
ATAAGTTACTAAAACGTCAGCTTCATGAATCTGATACATTACTAAAAGATCACATAAGTTATTTCCATAAGTTACTAAAACATCAGCTACATGAATCTGATACATTACTAAAATATCACATAAGTTAGATCCCTCAGTTACTAAAACATCAGCTACATGAATCTGATACATTACTAAAAGATCACATAAGTTAGTTCCCTCAGTTACTAAAACATCAGCTACATGAATCTGATACATTACAAAAAGATAACATAAGCTAGTTCCTTCAGTTATTAAAACATCAGTTACATGAATCTGATACATTACTAAAAGATCACATAAGTTAGTTCCATCATTTACTAAAACATCAGCTACGTGAATCTGATACATTACTAAAATATCACATAAATTAGTTCCTTCAGTTATTAAAACATCAGCTACATGAATCAGATACATTACTAATATATCACTTAAGTTAGTTCCATCAGTTACTAAAACATCAGCTACATTAATCTGATACATTACTAAAAGATAACATAAGTTAGTTCCTTCAGTTA
>NW_013703231.1:0-536 GCF_000517525.1 Limulus polyphemus | reverse complement strand
CAATCTTACAAACACAGCTATTGGTAATGTGATAAACACCCTGTGTGATAACGTCCTTCAGTGTTATGTTACACCAATCCATACGTGTGATATGTTTCTTTTCTTAAGTTCATTATTATTCACTTTGTAAACTTGTAATAATGTTTTTCTTAAACTATTAAATTATTTTTGTTGTTTCTATATTCGTGAGATTTATTTTCTTTGTTTAATATTCACATAACATAATAACAAATACATATATCTGTCATGTAATATCAACAATAATTTACTAACAAATATATATACCTGTCATGTAATATCAACAATAATCTACTAACAAATACATATATCTGTCATGTAATATCAACAATAATCTACTAACAATACATATATCTGTCATGTAATATCAACAATAATCTACTAACTAATACATATATCTGTCATGTAATATCAACAATAATCTACTAACAAATACATATATCTGTCATGTAATATCAACAATAATCTACTAACAAATACATATATCTGTCATGTAATATCAACAATAATCTACTAAC
>NW_013703230.1:0-536 GCF_000517525.1 Limulus polyphemus | reverse complement strand
TTATTAATAGCGGACTTATAGCGCTAGAAAACGGGTTTCTGTGTAGCTTTGCGCTTAACTACAAACAAACAAAAGCTTATTAATAGCGGACTTATAGAATATTTTACGCATAAATCGTTGTTTTGAATATATTTTACTAATTATTTTAATATAAAAACATCTTTCTGCTTTACGAAACCATTCACAAAAACGATTCCCAGCTAAGCAGAAAACCGGTACATAAACGCTATATTTATATCGAGCTAATTGGGTCACCTAATTACACGTTAATTTATTTTATTAGATTGTCTTTTTTTTATCATTTACTTATTACTGTCTTCGATTTTTAGAAATTCTGACTCGTGCTGAGTTATTTCAATATCACTACAACTTTACCTTATTTGACCTGAATGACCTTGAGAATTACGTCAAAGGTCAAATGCATGGGCGGTATTTGGGGTCAGAATGTGAGGGGACGAAAAAAGTCTGACTTAATTATTAGAAAAAAGGGGGACAGGTACTCCCCTCCGTAATCCTGCCTTTTGGTCAAATCCCAA
>NW_013703229.1:0-536 GCF_000517525.1 Limulus polyphemus | reverse complement strand
AACTTTGGGGCACCCTAAACATGTAGGACCCTCCCTGGTCACGACAAGGTGACTTTCAGTTGGTGACTTTCTCTGTTCTTCTGGAACACATATCGATACCCCAGGAAGTAAACTACCCCTCATAACGCACACGTGCACGTGTTTGTCGAGCTTCTGCTCACGGAGAACATTCATGTGATGCAGAAAGTATTCCACATCGCAGGAGGTCTGGAACAATGGAGCAAACACTAGAGTAAAGCTTTAGCGAGGCTGGAATAGTATCAGTCTGTCAAACAGTCTTGACATCTACCTTTCTTGATCGCTGTTCCCATAACCTCGCTCACGGAAAGGTCAACCTTCAAAAAGCGAAGAAGCTCGTTCACCACAAGGAATAGTCGCCGCACGTGACGTGTACAACGAGCTAACCTTGGTTAATTCATATTATAACATTTTGTGATATGATAATAACAAAACTTCCTAATCAAATCAAGCTTGTTTTACAACAAAAAAGTACTTGTGTCAAATCAGCAACTACCGGTCTGGAGTATTACCGTAAT
>NW_013703228.1:0-536 GCF_000517525.1 Limulus polyphemus | reverse complement strand
ATATATATATATATATATATGTGTGTGTGTGTGTGTGTGTTATACACTTCCTTTCTTTTCACATTGTAAGTAAAGCATGATTATATATATATATATATGTGTGTGTGTGTGTGTGTGTGTGTGTGTGCTATAAACTTCCTTTCTTTGCACCACAAGTGAAATTAGAAACAGAATTTCTGACGTAAAGGTCTAATACTTTCTTTGATTGGCCGTACCTTTTACTGTGGACTGAATTTTCGTTTATTCAAAGATTATCATCACAGCTTAAATCGGCCAATCAAATACCTACAATTAAGATTAATATAATGGTGAAGTGTAAATAATATCTATGGTGTTTTGAGTTCCTTTTATTTCTCCAAACAATAACCTAAACTAAGTTAGGTATGTGAATAATGTTATGACATGTCACCGAATTTATTATTTGATATTATATAGCGGACGAACTGTTTAGTGATTGTATATATATATAGATATATATATATATTATTATATAGCGGACGAACTGTTTAGTGATTAAATCAATGTGAAAGTGAAAC
>NW_013703227.1:0-536 GCF_000517525.1 Limulus polyphemus | reverse complement strand
GTGCATTGGTTAGTGTCAGTTGAGTTCAAGCGGCAGCCATATTGTTGGTTTCTAAATTCTCGAGTGCAACCGCGTAAATAGCAAAGATAGATATCCAAGTGATGGTTGATTGATTTTTAATCATTTCACTCTTTCAGTTTTAGTGATCTCAGTCATTTCATGTAACTTCACTATGTATATTTTAATTTATTTATATATCAGGTTTTCAGTTTATGTGATAACTAATACATATCAGGTTTTCAGTTTTTGTGATAACTATGAAAATAAAATGGTTATACGTATTGCGAAAATACTTGTTTGTAGAACTGGCATTGTAAAAATTAAGAGAACAATAATTGACAATATTGATTTTATTGGTCTGCTATATTAATATTAACAAAGTGACACATTTTGGTACGAACTTATACAAGTCTGTAGTATAGTATAAAGTACAGCATAAACACAATGACAGTATACTGAGATAGCAGTTGTTGTTTATTCAGTAATGCTGCATAATAAAGCTATTTTAGTACCATATAACACATAACTAAATACTT
>NW_013703226.1:0-536 GCF_000517525.1 Limulus polyphemus | reverse complement strand
TCCTCAGGGTAGTGTTACAATGATTGATATCTCCCTGAAAAATAAATGTAGCAAATACAGATAAACACAGAAATGTGCAGCACCTTTAGTAGGCACAAAGGAAAAAAGCATAACAATAATTCAAGATATAACACTGTATAGGTTTTCTTATACAGTAACAATTCATTATAAACTACACAAAACATTTACATCATTAATAAGGTAGCTGTTTGGTGCCTTGAGAGATGAACAATATATATAGGGTGGCTACTAGAATCAGGTGGGTTTCATATATAAACTGTACAGAGATATATGTTTATTCAAACCTGCAAGAGTAAAGAAAATATCAAGAGATGAGCTGGTGTGTTTCTTTGTGTAGCTTATTTGAAATAATGTTTGCCGATTGATAAAAGTCTATCTGTAACAAGAGGCAGTTTACATGGTTTGTAAAGTTAACTTAAAGCTGTATAAGTAGATAGTATAAGCTGTATTTTGTTGACTTTGAAGTCTAGTGAACTGGTCAGATGATATGGAAATGAATTATAAACAGCCATATT
>NW_013703225.1:0-536 GCF_000517525.1 Limulus polyphemus | reverse complement strand
AGTGTAGTATTCAGGTCTGTTTTAGTACACTAAAGTTTATGTTACTGTTGTTAGTGTGGTATTCAGGTCTGTTTAAGTACACTAAAGTTAACGTTACTGCTGTTAGTGTAGTATTCAGGTCTGTTTTAGTACACTAAAGTTTAGGTTACTGCTGTTAGTGTTAGTGAGATATTCAGGTCTGTTTCAGCACACTAAAGTTTCTGTTACTGCTATTAATGTTTCCATGGTATTCAGGTCTGTTTTCACAGTGAAGTAAACTTTAGTTTTAGTATAAGATCAATGTATTTTTTAATTAAAACTTAATGTTTTTTCTACTGGATATGTGATCACTTTATGCAATTCAGTTACTGATCTATTTTCTATCACTAGGTGGAGCAAGCAACAATTATGTACCTACTAGCAACAGCAGGATGTTTTCTGGTGGTGATAAGCCTTGTAAGTAATGTAATTATTAAATTACAATATTATGAAATAAGCCTCTTATATCATAAAGTTTAATGTTTTGTTTTTCAGGTCCACTATTTAATATGTTTAAT
>NW_013703224.1:0-536 GCF_000517525.1 Limulus polyphemus | reverse complement strand
AAGTGTTAGACTAGAGTCACACGGATAGCTCTAGAAGTGTTAGACTAAAGTCGTGTAGGTAGCTCTAGAAGTCTTAGACTAGAGTTAAACAGGTAGCTCTAGAAGTGTTAGACTAAAGTCGTGTAGGTAGCTCTAGAAGTCTTAGACTAGAGTTAAACAGGTAGTTCTAGAAGTGTTAGACTAGAGTCATGTAGGTAGCTCTAGAAGTGTTAGACTAGAGTCATGTAGGTAGCTCTAGAGGTGTTAGACTAAAGTTAAATAGGTAGCTCTAGAAGTCTTAGACTAGAGTTAAACAGGTAGTTCTAGAAGTGTTAGACTAGAGTTAAACAGGTAGCTCTAGAAGTGTTAGACTAGAGTCAAACAGGTAGTTCTAGAAGTGTTAAGACTAGAGTTAAACAGGTAGCTCTAGAAGTGTTAGACTAAAGTTAAACAGGTAGCTCTAGAAGCGTTAGACTAGAGTCATGTAGGTAGCTCTATAATAATGTAGGTAAGTTAAAAGTATACAAACAGGTAGCTCTAGAAGCGTTAGACTAGAG
>NW_013703223.1:1439-1975 GCF_000517525.1 Limulus polyphemus | reverse complement strand
AAACATAAAAGTAAACCTTAATAGTATAAACATATGTTGTTTGTTTTAAACGGAGAGCTACAACATGGGCTATCTGATCTGTGCCCATCACAGGTATCGAGCTGCGAATTTTAACATTATAAGCTTACTACTGAACTACATAGGGTATGTCTGTATACCTATGCATATTATACAAATAATAACTTGGTTTTAAACAACTTGAACGAAACAGATAAATAACACAAATAATATTGAACTACGTAGACCAGGAAAAGTTTAAAACACCAACATATAAATAATTTGAGATTTTCGAAAGTTTTTGCAATACGTTCTTCCACGTGTTTCACTTTGTTCGTTTCTTTTAAACAGAAGATTAAAATGGGTTGAAAACAAGTATGGCTATGATATAATAAGTATAACGAATAATTAATTATGCTTTATCAGGAAAGGTCATAAATCGGACAATAATGTTATTTAAAATCAATCTAACAAATTTAACTAATTCTACTCCCATATCTTCATCTTTTGTTTTATTTAATACAGAATAATTTTCCCGA
>NW_013703223.1:0-692 GCF_000517525.1 Limulus polyphemus | reverse complement strand
GTGGGCTATCTGATCTGTGGCCATCATGGGTATCGAGCTGCGATTTTTAACATTATAAGCTTACTACTGAACTACATAGGGTATATCTATGCATATTATACAAATAATAACTTGGTTTTAAACAACTAGAACAAAACAGATAAATAACACAAATAATATTGAACTACGTAGACCAGGAAAAGTTTAAAACACCAATATATAAATAATTTGAGATTTTCGAAAGTTTTTCGCAATACGTTCTTCCACGTGCTTCACTTTGTTCGTTTCTTTTAAACAGAAGTTTAAAATTGGGTTGAAAACAAGTATGGCTATGACTTATTATACATAACGAATAATTAATTATGCTTTATCAGGAAATATCATAAATCGGACAATAATGTTATTAAAAAACAATCTAACAAATTTAACTAATTCTACTCCCATATCTTCATCTTTTGTTCTATTTAATATAGAATAATTTTCCCGATTTTTTTAAAATTTTTGGGAAATAACAACAAGGTCATATTGGTGCAAAATGTTGTTTCTTAAATTGTCAATACATGAACTATAAACTATTTTGTATCTTACTTTAGCATATGTACAACCTGAGAAAGGCGGGGACTGTCCTACAGGATACACGCTAAGAGAAAGCCAATGTTGTAAGTCGTGCTTTGCTTCGGACATATGAGCAGAAATTTTGATTTTATTTCTAA
>NW_013703222.1:0-536 GCF_000517525.1 Limulus polyphemus | reverse complement strand
GTACACCTCATCTCTAAAGACACCATAAAGTACACCTCATCTCTAGACACCATAAATAAACTACATCTCATCTCTAAAGACACAATAAATAAACTACATCTCATCTCTAAAGACACCATAAATAAACTACATCTCATCTCTAAAGACACCATAAATAAAGTACATCTCATCTCTAAAGACACCATAAATAAAGTACATCTTATCTCTAAAGACACCATAAATAAACTACATCTCATCTCTAAAGACACCATAAATAAACTACATCTCATCTCTAAAGACACCATAAATAAAGTCTCTAAAGACACCATAAATAAACTACATCTTATCTCTAAAGACACCATAAATAAACTACATCTCATCTCTAAAGACACCATAAATAAAGTACATCTCATCTCTAAAGACACCATAAATAAACTACATCTCATCTCTAAAGACACCATAAATAAACTACATCTCATCTCTAAAGACACCGTAAATAAACTACATCTCATATCTAAAGACACCATTAATAAAGTACATCTCATCTCTAAAGACAC
>NW_013703221.1:0-536 GCF_000517525.1 Limulus polyphemus | reverse complement strand
ATAGTGTATGTCTATGGTGTATGTCAGATATCGTAGTGTATGTCATGGTGTATGTCAGATATAGTGTATGGCATGGTGTATGTCAGATATCATAGTGTATGTCATGGTGTATGTCAGATATCATATATAATACAGAATATTTCACTCGAGCCACGCATGATATCCGAAGAGTCATGTTAGTGGAAGCTCAGCCTACCACGCATGATATCCGAAGAGTCATGTTAGAGGATGTTCAGCCTACCACGCATGATATCCGAAGAGTCATATTAGAGGGAGTTCAGCCAACCACGCATGATATCCGAAGAGTCATGTTAGAGGAAGTTCAGCCCACCACGCATGATATCCAAAGAGTCATGTCAATGGAAGTTCAGCCTACCACGCATGATATCCGAAGAGTCATGTCATCGGAAGTCCAGCCCGTGCTATTTCAGAGAAAAGGTAAAATCAAGCGTACTTCCGACTAAATAACCGTGCAAGACAACCACCGGGTCATGTTATCAAAAGTACAGAACGTGTTCTTTCAGAAGACAGGTAAA
>NW_013703220.1:0-536 GCF_000517525.1 Limulus polyphemus | reverse complement strand
TAGAATACGTATATTAGATATATATATATATATATATATATATATAAAGCACAAAAATGTGTGTGTCTGTCTGTTTTTCCCTTATCTAACTACTCCTAACTAGCTGGATCATTCTCAACCAAAATTTGTGGGATGATAGTTTGGAACAAGCGTTATTGAAATGGAGGGTTAACAACCATCTCCACTCCCTGTTATTGAACATTTATTAGCGTTAACCACATACGCAGATGATGCCTCGTCCGTACATACAAAAAAATTATTAAATTTTCTACAACACAACATACATAAAGTGTGGGTGGAGGGCACAAAACTGTCATATATATCTCGGAGAGTACGCCAGCAGTCTCTATGGAGAAACGCAAAGCAGAAGAAAAAAAAAACGTTCACCACTATTGTAATAACACACGTATTTACAAGTAACCGTCTTTACATGTAATTTTTGTTTCAGAAATTTCAGTTTTCAATATTTTCTTGCTTACAAATAGAATGGTCGTTCGACAAGTTATGCAGCTCTAGTAAGAATTCTGATTGTGTGA
>NW_013703219.1:0-536 GCF_000517525.1 Limulus polyphemus | reverse complement strand
AACATGGTATCCAATAATATTGTCTGTAACTAACTTGGTAGCCAATAATATTGTCTGTAACTAACATGGTATCCAATAATATTGTCTATAACTAACTTGGTATCCAACAATATCGTCTGTAACTAACTTGGTATCCAATAATATTGTCTACAACTAAATTGGTATCCAATAATATCGCCTGTAACTAATTTGATATCCAATAATATTGCCTGTAACTAATTTGATATCCAATAATATCGTTTGTAACTAATTTGATATCCAATAATATCGCCTGTAACTAATTTGGTATCCAGTAATATCGTCTGTAACTAATTTGGTATCCAGTAATATCGTCTGTAACTAATTTGATATCCAATAATATCGCCTGTAACTAATTTGATATCCAATAATATCGTTTGTAACAAATTTGGTATCCAATAATGTTGTCCATAAATAATTGGGTATCCAGTAATATCGTCTGTAACTAATTTGGTATCCAGTAATATCGTCTGTAACTAATTTGGTATCCAGTAATATCGTCTGTAACTAACTTGGTA
>NW_013703218.1:0-536 GCF_000517525.1 Limulus polyphemus | reverse complement strand
ATATATATATATATATATATATATATATCAGCACCAAATAGCATTGCAATTATTCACTTTATTGCTCACAATGTTTCTCTATAAACTTCTGCTACATGCATCCTGGAACAGTATAAATGGTGACCAAGTTTATGGTGCCATTGATCCATGTGCACAGTTTGGATTACCATAAAGGGGCAAGCTATTTTCTCAAAAACTCTTGACTTGATTTAAACAGATGGCTGTATGTAAATAGTATAAATAAGTACGCGTTCTATTCATGCATCTTACTCAGTATGCAAAGAGAAAATTCATTCCATTGTTTGTGCATTTTTTAAATGTGAGTTTAAAATCAAGTTATATTTATTAAGCACAAAATGTTTCAAACAAAGCAAAAAGTTTTCATTTAGTAATATTCCTTGTGGAAATTCCACGAATCGTCAATAACAAAATGTCAGTTCTTCCTAGTAATGCTGGGAAAATTGCTGAATTTGTAGGTGGTATACCTTTACTTACACGTGTAACTTATGTGAAGATGCAAAGCCATGCAAATACCA
>NW_013703217.1:1307-1536 GCF_000517525.1 Limulus polyphemus | reverse complement strand
AACAATATTAAGCAGCTGCTGTGGCGTATGTAATCCAACAATATTAAGCAGCTGCTGTGGCGTATGTAATCCAACAATATTAAGCAGCTGCTGTGGCGTATGTAACCCAACAATATTAAGCAGCTGCTGTGGTATATGTAACCCAACAATATTACGTAGCTGCTGTGGTATATGTAACCCAACAATATTACGTAGCTGCTGTGGTATATGTAACCCAACAATATTACGT
>NW_013703217.1:0-307 GCF_000517525.1 Limulus polyphemus | reverse complement strand
GATTAAGTAGCTGCTGTGGTATATGTAATCCAACAATATTAAGTAGCTGCTGTGGTATATGTAATCCAACAATATTAAGTAGCTGCTGTGGTATATGTAACCCAACAATATTAAGTAGCTGCTGTGG
Organism: Limulus polyphemus; assembly: GCF_000517525.1. NCBI lineage: Eukaryota > Metazoa > Arthropoda > Merostomata > Xiphosura > Limulidae > Limulus > Limulus polyphemus. Next base: position 180 of record NW_013703217.1, on the reverse strand, counting down.
TATATTTAATCCAACAATAATACGTAGCTGCTGTGGTATATTTAATCCAACAATAATACGTAGCTGCTGTGGTATATATAACCCAACAATATTACGTATATGTAACCCAACACTATTTAGCAGCTGCTGTGGTGTATGTAACCCAACACTATTTAGCAGCTGCTGTGGTGTATGTAATCC
>NW_013703216.1:0-536 GCF_000517525.1 Limulus polyphemus | reverse complement strand
ACGAAATTAATAACAAACAAACAAACTTCTTCAAGTAATTATCGTCACCACATTTTAGCGATTATCCAACCTTCTGGTGTTTCATTCAAGCTTTCGAAATTAAAACAGGAAAGTTAATTAAATATTACAAATATTTGTTTGGCTAACACAAACACGCACAAACAAATATATATATATATATATATATGCGTTTGCAGTATCTTATGAAGCATATAAACAGCGATAGCCTGAGAGAAAAATACAAGGTTAGTTAGTCCGTCAACCCGGATTCTTACCGTTTGATTTAATGGATGACACAGCATTCGGCCGCACCCCTCTGTGCCTTTTAGTGTACAAGAATGCTTAATATCAAGAGACAATAAAACTAATAATTGTTTCGTTCAAGTTGGATTATCTAGCTTTATTATACAATGTATGACACCCGAAGAACATTTGCTCATTAAGTCCCGACTGGAGAGTTCGGAGCGTACACAACAAGTGCTATTTTTCAGCTGATTACATCTTTAACTCCCTGCCCCCCCCACCAGTGGCACAGC
>NW_013703215.1:0-536 GCF_000517525.1 Limulus polyphemus | reverse complement strand
CAAACAAATAAACAAAATCTAACGGTAAATATTTTTAGAGTGATTATTGGGACTACACGAATCTTGAGCAGCCATGTGTTGTTCACAGGGCATTGTCTCGTCATCGTAACGTAAACCTTTATTAAATTATAGTTGCTCATCTACAAAGGTGGTTCCTAACCGTTGGACCAACATGCTTCTGCCGGTCTGCAAAAACATCTAATCAAGGCAGGCGATAGCTTAAACTGACGCCATAGACAGACATTAAGGCTCACGTTGGAGCTCCCGGGTATTTAGCGTCGTAGGCAGCCACCTGTGTTGCTTTTTCTTGACACTGGATCTGCAGTGAAAAAAAGTACTGTGAAATAATCAATTTTGAGAAATTTAAAATTAGCACATGTATTAGGAATAAGTGAAAAGTGCCCTATACTTCTTATTTCATTGTCAAATAAGTGAGTCTCGTGATTTTCAGCCTCCATTGGCTCAGTGGTAAATTCGAAGACTTAAAACGCTAAATATCAGAGTTTAATACCCGCGCAGATAGCCTACTGTATAGA
>NW_013703214.1:0-536 GCF_000517525.1 Limulus polyphemus | reverse complement strand
CCAGCAGACCTTACAGGATAATTATCAGCTATTTGTGTATATGTGTTCACGTCCTCATTTTTTCCGTAAATATTTGTTGGAGAATTCCCCAGCAGACCTTACACGATAATTATTAGCTATTTGTGTATATGTGTTCACGTCCTCATTTTTTCCGTAAATATATATACGAATATATATATGAAACTGAATAAAGGGACAATTCCATCATTAAATCTTATCCAACATAGTGTGATAAAAGATGGTGGGTGGGTAACAAAGTACGAATCTCTTCGATAAAGTATGTAAAAATTGCCGACAGTGTTAATAAATTTATCTCCCCCCCCCCCCAACAATACCTTTCTTTAATAAATATGGCTAATAGAACATGTATTTCACTACGTCACACGAGGTCTCATAATTCCCATTTTGATCTTCGATAAAAGGAATTAAGGGGGTTTGGGAATTATGGAATAATGTTCGATACTTTTGAATAACATTCATTTTCGACTAATTTAAACGCTATAAATAACTACTGGAGAAATAATTATACATAGATG
>NW_013703213.1:0-536 GCF_000517525.1 Limulus polyphemus | reverse complement strand
GTTATTGAGACAAAGGGCAATGAAATTTAACTTTAAATAATGTATAATGTTACGAGCTATTTAGGATAAACAAATGTCGTTTCATGTTACAATTTGAAGTCATTCTACAAAGGAAAAAGGATAATTTAGGTTTATTTTCTTTTTTATTTGGTGGCTGCAAGGTTAGTTGAATTAACCAGTCCCATCTTGAGATAGGGTAGAGAAAATAAACTAAAGTTTTACTGAAAAACAAACATTTGAAATGTATTTAAGAGTTTTCAGGGTTTAAACAAAGGAAATTTGAGATAAGGAAATATATTTTTAACTTTAACATATTTCTCTCTTCACATGGATTATTCAAAACAAATTCTTAATATTTTTGTGAAGAAATCTTTTATTTTCTTTTCTTTTTGTATGTGAGAGACTTGTAATATTAACTGAAAGACTGCCAAATTTTGTGAACACACACACACACACACACACACACACACACACACACACACACACACACACACACACACACACACACACACACACACACACACACACACACACAC
>NW_013703212.1:0-536 GCF_000517525.1 Limulus polyphemus | reverse complement strand
AGTTGTATTCACAGTATTTATGATGGATAACCTAGTAGTACATTAGAACAGTGGCTACACAATATGTGTAGTTGTATTCACAGTATTTACTACTTGGTTATCCATCATACATTAGTGAATACAACTAAACATATTGTGTAGCCACTGTTCAGTATTTATGATGGATAACCAAGTAGTACATTAGAACAGTGGCTACACAATATGTTTAGTTGTATTCACAGTATTTACTACTTGGTTATCCATCATATGTTAGAACAGTGGCTACACAATATGTTTAGTTGTATTCACAGTATTTTTATCCATCATCATATTGGGTAGCCACTGTTCTAACGTACTACTAGGTGTAGTATTCACAGTATTTTTATCCATCATTTCAAATAGTACATTAGAACAGTGGCTACACAGTATGTTTAGTTGTATTCACAGTATTTATGATAGATGAACAAGTAGTACGTTAGAACAGTGGCTACCCAATATGTGTAGTATTCACAGTATTTATGATGGATAACCAAGTACTACATTAGAACAGTGGCTAC
>NW_013703211.1:0-536 GCF_000517525.1 Limulus polyphemus | reverse complement strand
GACAAGGGGAATCGATAGAAACGAACTAATAGTTGTTGCCTACTCTCTTATCAGCATATAAAAGACAAGGGGAGTCGATAGAAACGAACTAATAGTTGTTGCTTACTCTCCTAAGGTTTTCCCTAATAGAACAATGTATAAGGGACGACCTCCGGTGGGTTAACGGTAAGTTTACAGACTACAATGCTAAAATTCGGGTGTCGATTCCACGAGGAGGACGGAGCGCAACTAGCCTATTTTGTAATTTTGCGTTAAAAAGATAGTAATAACAACAATAAGTATAAGAAATATGTAATTTTTAGAAACAAAATAACTTAAATAGTATTTACTTATATATAATTTATTATAATCACGCTTCGCCAACTTAACAAATAAGGCGTTCACACCATAAAGTTGTTATTCTAACAAACGGATTATATAAATATCGTTCATACCACTAGTATGTTTGTTGCATCCAGCCGGTCTGATGAGCTTTGGTGCTGGTTTGGTTTGTTTTGAATTTTGCGCAAAGGGCTATCTGCGCTAGCAGTAAGAGA
>NW_013703210.1:0-536 GCF_000517525.1 Limulus polyphemus | reverse complement strand
TAAAAACAAAAAAATCTACACATTTCCTGAAGAGGGATAACTGAATATGTTGACGTTAATATATTTATGCTTTTAATGACGTATGCGTTTTTACCTAATACATATTATCATTTAGAGCTGCTATACATTGTTTTTCAGGTAATACGTTACAACATTCATAACTGTTACATATGAATTAAATCATAAAACTGGTTCCTAATAACGGTAACAAATTTCTGGACGATCTACTCGAGACCTTTTGCCTTGTGATTTGTTTGGTAATGATCTTTGATACTATTCTTTAATACTCCAGTATTTACCCATACTTATTACATCCAACTATGAATCATTGGGTCGTCTAATGAGACTCTTATGAGAGTTTAATCTGGCTTGAAGTTTTAATGTCATATCTGGTTTGATTATAAAATATCGACGATTCCAAAAGTATCATTTGACAATAAAATACGTTTTGTAACAATTATCAGACGATTTGATAAAATCTTATAATTTTCTCAATAAAACCTCCGAACATATCTGATTTTTACCATAATAAGATC
>NW_013703209.1:0-536 GCF_000517525.1 Limulus polyphemus | reverse complement strand
AGTTTCTCTTTTTGTTTCTGTTTAAGTATTTTCTGTTCTGAAAATATGATGTTCAAACTGATTAAAAGCATTAAATATATTTATTTTATTTAACTTATAAGCTTTTAGGAAGTGCTTTAGAAATTTTGAATGTAGTATTTAGTACAGCTTCAGGTTAAGAGATATACCTATTGTTCTTGTTTTTTACATTCTCCATGCCACGGTATATCTCTTAACCTGAAGCTGTACTAAATACTACATTCAAAATTTCTAAAGCACTTGTGGCATGGAGAATGTAAAAAACAAGAACAATAATGATGTATAAATATATATATACAATGCACAATGGCTTAGAAACTAATTTTGGTGCTTCATCACTCAAAATTTAATTTAATAATTCAGTATGCCATTCATCACTTCAAAGCTATAGTTAAAAAATAATAATCACGAATAAGCCATGAATTGTCTGTCAAGCCATAACGTTTTTATAACCCATATCTATAACTAAAAATAGTTAGAAGTAATAATTATTATACATGTTTTGTGCTCTCTATTTA
>NW_013703208.1:0-536 GCF_000517525.1 Limulus polyphemus | reverse complement strand
GTAACGTTCCGCCTTGTGTAAAGATCTCCCCTTTCCCTTTCACTCATAACTTTCAACCTTGTGTAAATATCTCTCCTCTCCCTCTCACTCATAACTTTCAGCCTTGTTTAAAGATCTCTCCCTTTTACTCATAAGTTTCAGCCTTGCGTAAAGATCTCTCCTCTCCCTTTCACTCATAACTTTCAGCTTTGTGTAAAGTCTCTCCTCTCCGTTTTACTCATAACGTTAAGCCTGGTGTAAAGATCTCCACTTTCCGTTATACTCATAACTTTCAACTTTCTGTAAAGATCTCTCCTCTCACTTTTACTCATAACGTTCAGCCTTATGTAAAGATCTCTCCCTTTTACTCATAACGTTAAGCCTTGTGTAAAGATCTCCTCTTTCCCTTTCACTCATAACTTTGAGCCTTCCGTAAAGATCTCTCCTCTCCCTTTTTATTGTAATGTTCAGCCTTATGTAAAAATCTCTCCTGTCTTTTTTACTGTAACGTTCCGCCTTGTGTAAAGATCTCCCCTTTCCCTTTCACTCATAACTTT
>NW_013703207.1:0-536 GCF_000517525.1 Limulus polyphemus | reverse complement strand
TCTGGTATGTTAACCATTGGGCCACGTTCACACCTTGAACCACTTCATCCACAGCAGTATCGGAACGTTCACCATGAAACTCAGCTCTACAGTCTGGTATGTTAACCACTGGGCCACGTTCACACCTTGATGTAGTTTAGCTGGTATTCAAACCACTAATGCGTATTTTAATTATAACTATCATAACAAATGAGAAAGAGAGAACAGCTTGAGCTTGAAACAAACAAACAAAAAAAAAAAACTGTGGCCAAACCCATTAATCTCAAGGCTCAGTCTAGCAGTATTCCAATCGCACACATATAAAGTGTAGAAATGATAAACAGTAACAGTTCACACACATATAAAGTGTAGAAATGATAAACAGTAACAGTTCACACACATATAAAGTGTAGAAATGATAAACTGTAACAGTTCACACACATATAAAATGTAGAATTGATAAACAGTAACAGTTCACACACATATAAAGTGTAGAAATGAAAACAGTAATAGGTTCACACACATATAAAATGTAGAAATAGATAAACAGTAACAGT
>NW_013703206.1:0-536 GCF_000517525.1 Limulus polyphemus | reverse complement strand
CCAGCCAATATCTATCTATAATAAAAGCCTACTAGCCACTATCCATCTATATAAAAGATCTACCAGCCACTATTTATCTTTAATAAAAGACATACCAGTCACTATCCATCTGTAATAAAAGACCTACCAGTCACTATCCATGTATAATAAAAGACTTACCAGTCACTAGCTATCTATATTGAAACAATACCAGTCATTTTACATATAAAATGAAAACCAACCAGTCACTATTCATCTGTAATAAAATACCAACCAGTCAATATCCATCTATAATAAAATACATACCAGCCACTATCCATCTATAATAAAAGACCTACCATCCACTATTTATCTTAAATAAAAGACCTACCATTCACTATCCTTCTATAATAAAAGACCTACTAGTTAATATCCATCTATATTAAAAGACCTATCAGCCACTATCGATATATAATTAAAGACCTACCAGTGAATATCCTTCTGTCACTAAAGACTTACCAGTCACTATCCATCTATACTAAAAGACCTACCAGCAACTATCCATCTGTAATAAAAGA
>NW_013703205.1:0-536 GCF_000517525.1 Limulus polyphemus | reverse complement strand
AAATATTATATTTTACATGAAAATTATAAATTAACGGTGTAGTACAAGACATGTGCAAATTAAAGCATGAAAATAGTGTTGACATTTGATCTGATATATTTAACTGATGCTGACTTCAAAAAATAAGACAAGTTATGAAATTACAAATTAGATAAACTTTCATGTGCAAATAAAGATGTAAGTCGTTAATTGGTCAAATTTAGAGGTATATAAAAATGAGACGTGTCACGTTTTATTAGCCTGACGTTGTCTAATCTGCATACCATAATATATGCCCAATATTTGCTGTTGGTAGCTGTGCGTCTTATTCTACCATGAACATACCTAAATGTTCATGACCAGTACATTTTCCCATCATGAACACTTCAATACAGTGGATAATGTTCCTTTCTCAACTTGTATAAATTTATAACTGTGCAATTATTTTAGTCTCTCAGCAGCTATAATAGCAAATCAAAAGACTAAAATATAAATCAAATATTCCATCAATACTTAATATATATATATATATATATTTCAGAAAATGGCTATGCGGG
>NW_013703204.1:0-536 GCF_000517525.1 Limulus polyphemus | reverse complement strand
ATATGAATGAGACAGATGTTTAAATTGATGTTTAAAGAGAGAAATAGACATTGTTGTGTAAAATAGTAGAACAGCAACATTGTAACGATTTTTATTATGTTTGACATGCCTTATGTGATTAAATATTAGCTCATCATTAACAGGTGTAGGCAGGCATCACAAACACGTAAATATTGTTAACAAATTGACAAGCCTGTATTTTAAGTTCGGAGTACTCTAATTTATTTCAACATTCTTTATTGAACATCAAAGGTCATATTATTTTAATTAAAAAGATCATATTTAGATAGGTAATTGAATGAAATTTCCATAATGACTCTCTTAAGTTTAAGTTTTGAAATGTTAGCCTTCATATAATAAAGGTTTTTATCTAATGTCGATAGTATTATTTGTATGCGATAGTTAACATATTAGGTCGTAAAGAATTTAATGTCGCGTATTGGAACACTTTCATTAACCACCTCCCAAAAAATGTACATCAAGTATAATAGTTAAACGAACTGCCTAAACGTTGCATTAGTGTAGCCTATATAATG
>NW_013703203.1:0-536 GCF_000517525.1 Limulus polyphemus | reverse complement strand
TAACTTCCCTTTCTAAACCTAATTATTATTACTGAACTTTCCCTAGATTTTCTAACTTCCCTTTCTAAGTGTAATTATTATTACTGAACTTTCTCTGGATTTTCTAACTTCCCTTTCTAAGCCTAATTATTAATACTGAACTTTCTCTAGATGTTGTAACTTCCCTTTCTAAGCCTAATTATTATTTCTGAACTTTCCCCAGATGTTGTAGCTTCCCTTTCTAAGCCTAATTATTATTACTGAACTTTCTCTAGATTTTCTAACTTCCCTTTCTAAGCCTAATTATTATTACTGAACTTTCTCTAGATTTTCTTACTTCCCTTTCTAAGCCAAATTATTATCATTAAACATTCTTCAGGCTTATCAAGTTTACTTTTTGGTTTTTACAGAAGACTTAATTTATTACTTCCTGTTGCCTTTGTTTTGTTAAGTGACATAGGTGAAAGTGCTTATGTTAGACACCTCATAGTATTCAATGATGAGGAACCCACTTTGAGACTAGTAATGATTGGAGACGGCTTGAATGGATTATGAAA
>NW_013703202.1:0-536 GCF_000517525.1 Limulus polyphemus | reverse complement strand
ATATATATATTTTTTTTTCTCAAGAATGGTAAAACAATGTAGAAGTGTTAATTTTCACTGATCAACTCTGGATTTTGTGCTATATACAAAATGTTACTGTCATTACCTTATAGAATTGAAACTCAGTGTTGCTATCTAAACACAGTAGTGATTAAACAGATGAACAAAGTAATGCATCAACAAGGATTGATGAGAATCATTTCCATTAGGCAGAAATGCTTCCAAATTTCATAAAACAAGAAAGAAAGAAAGCAAGGTAAAATCTTTTAAATATATAAAAACATTTTAGCTGCCATTCTTTTACACACTCAATGTTCAACTATACAAGAACCTTGGTAAAGTAAGTGAATAAATTTTATTGGAAAATCAACCATACTTAACGTTTCTACTGCCAAATAAAATGTACAATAAACAAAGCAACATTGAAATAATACAGGGTTTCACTGATTTCCAATTTTTCTCAGCTAGGAAAGTTATTTGTTTCAATTCCATACTTATCACAAAAAAGATAAAATGAAGCACACTCACAATTTGCC
>NW_013703201.1:0-536 GCF_000517525.1 Limulus polyphemus | reverse complement strand
TTCTGCCGAATTAGAAAATATCAAACTAACCACACCAGGTCCTTTAACGTCCTAGAAAATATCAAACTAACCACACCAGGTTCTTTTATATTACTCTGCCGAATTAGAAAATATCAAACTAACCATACCAGGTTCTTTTATATTATTCTGTCGAATGAGAAAATATCAAACTAACCATACCAGGTCCTTTTATATTATTCTGCCAATGAGAAAATATCAAACTAACCATACCAGGTCTTTTATATTATTCTGCCGAATTAGAAAATATCAAACTAAGCATACAAGGTTCTTTTATATTATTCTGCCGAATGAGAAAATATCAAACTAACCACACCAGGTTCTTTTATATTATTCTGCCGAATGAAAAAATATCAAACTAATCACACCAGGTCCTTTTATGTTATTCTGTCGAATGAGAAAATATCAAACTAACCATACCAGGTTCTTTTCTATTATTCTGCCGAATGAGAAAATATCAAACTAACCATACCAGGTCCCTTTATATTATTCTGCCAAATGAGAAAATATCAAACTAA
>NW_013703200.1:0-536 GCF_000517525.1 Limulus polyphemus | reverse complement strand
TTTTTTCTATGTTTCCTCCTAGTACCAGGTTCCATATGTTTGAATTTCTAATGTTATAATGTACTTAGGCTGTTCTCCATTTGAACAATTCCAAAGCCTGTGCATATACTAGCTAAATACAACATCAGACAAAAATAATATTAGTGAGAATTTTCTAACAGTCTTGCCTGGCAGTGGAAAAACTCAAAAAAATATACCAGTGACTCAGTCTTTAAGATTAACTGAATACAAAAACCAACCTACAAAGAATAATTACGAAAAAATTTAAGTTTAGGGAAATTTTTTTCACACTGCATTCGTAATACACAACCTTAACAACCTTCTGCAGTAATAATGTAGATTACTATACACAAAATTTAGAAAACTTGCAATAACAACAACTATATCCTTGTTTTATGCAATTCAAGTGGTACACAATGCAGGTTACTCATAAATGACTCAAGTTTAAGAACTATTGCCCCTATACTGTAGCTACCTGTGTTATTTTTTTAACCCAAATCATTCTTATGTTCTATAATCCAGCAATGCTTCTTAAA
>NW_013703199.1:0-537 GCF_000517525.1 Limulus polyphemus | reverse complement strand
AATAATAAACTTACTGTCTGGGTATTATCATACACGCACTTATGAAAACAGTAATTAGAATAATAAACTTACTGTTTGGGTATTATTATACACGCACTTATTAAAACAATAATTAGAATAATAAACTTACTGTCTGGGTATTATCATACACGCACTTATTAAAACAGTAATTATAACTATAAACTTACTGTCTGGGTATTATCATACAAGCACTTATTAAAACAATAATTAGAATAATAAACTTACTGTCTGGGTATTATCATACACGCACTTATCTAATTATTGTTTTCATAAGTGTATGTATGATAATACCCAGACAGTATGTTTATTATTCTAATTACTGTTTAGCACTTATTAAAACAATAATTAGAATAAGAAACTTACTGTCTGGGTATTATCATACACGCACTTATTAGAATAATAAACTTACTGTCTGGGTATTATCATACATACACTTATGAAAACAGTAATTAGAATAATAAACTTACTATCTGGGTATTATCATACACGCACTTATCAAAACAGTAATTAGAATAA
>NW_013703198.1:0-537 GCF_000517525.1 Limulus polyphemus | reverse complement strand
TCATTAGGTTCGATGTTTTACTACATATTGAGATAATCAGAAATGAAGTGTAAGTTCGTAATTTGCTCATTTTCAAGCCACGAGACAATTTATTATTAGTGAATTGGAATAATGAATTAAAAGCTGATATAGAACAAATTCGGGGAAAGAAACAAACTAAATTGCTCTCTAACCAAGATAGGGGTATGGCTAAAAAAGGGAAAATTATAAGAAAGAGGATCAAATACACATGTCTTACTAAAGTCTTGCAGAAGAAAATTGGGGATAAATTCAATAAGTAAAAATTGACAGATAGGTTGGAAGATTTTCAGAGTTATAGGTAGAAAAGCTAGGGATTTGGTTAAAAAAATTAAGAAAAAAACTAGAGGCAAAGATATAAGTATGTTAAAGGTAATTGAAATGTTAATATAGGGATTTGTCTCTTAAAACATATTGATGGCAAGGGGAAAGCCTTAAAGACTGATAGATGGGTGAGCTTTTATATGCTCTTTTGTTTTTGTACAAGAGAAGGTATTAGGAAAATATTGATTATGGCAT
>NW_013703197.1:0-537 GCF_000517525.1 Limulus polyphemus | reverse complement strand
TGCTGTCAGTGTAGATGTAAAGTAATAAAACTAATTCTCTGATATTCCAGTTGTGTTAGTACTGTCAGTGTAGATGTAAAGTAATAAAACCAATTATGTGATATTCCAGTTGTGTTAGTGCTGTCAGTGTAGATGTAAAGTAATAAAACTAATTATGTGATATTCCAGTTGTGTTAGTGCTGTCATTAGATGTAAAGTAATAAAACTAATTATGTGATATTTCAGTTGTGTTAGTGCTGTCCATATAGATGTAAAGTAATAAAACTAATTATGTGATATTTCAGTTGTGTTAGTGCTGTCCATATAGATGTAAAGTAATAAAACTAATTCTCTGATATTCCAGTTGTGTTAGTGCTGTCAGTGTAGATGTAAAGTAATAAAACCAATTATGTGATATTCCAGTTGTGTTAGTGCTGTCAGTGTAGATGTAAAGTAATAAAACTAATTATGTGATATTCCAGTTGTATTAATACTGGCAGTGTAGATGTAACGTAATAAAACTAATTCTCTGATATTCCAGTTGTGTTAGTGCTGTCC
>NW_013703196.1:0-537 GCF_000517525.1 Limulus polyphemus | reverse complement strand
GGTAATATCTTTGTTGATACAAGTACAGAAAATTCGTGTTTATGAATACACGTAAAGTCCGTATAAATACAAATAGAAAATGTTGATACAGGTACAGAAAGTTCGTGCTCATATATACACGTGAAATCCCTGTCGATACAGGTACAGAAAGTTCGTGTTCATATATACCACGTGAAATCCCTGTTGATACAGATACAGAAAGTTCGTGTTCATATATACACGTGAAATCCCTGTTGATACAGATACAGAAATTTCGTGCTCTTACATACACGTGAAATCCCTGTAGATACAGGTACAGAAAGTTCGTGCTCATATATACACGTGAAATCCCTGTTGATACAGATAAAGAAAGTTCGTGTTCATATATACACGTGAAATCCCTGTTGATACAGATAAAGAAAGTTCGTGTTCATATATACACGTGAAATCCCTGTTGATACAGATACAGAAAGTTCGTGTTCATATATACACGTGAAATCCCTGTTGATACAGAAAGTTCGTGCTCATATATACACGTGAAATCCCTGTTGATACAGA
>NW_013703195.1:0-537 GCF_000517525.1 Limulus polyphemus | reverse complement strand
ACTGTCCACTAGGACTTTTGTTGACAAGTTCTTAGTTTCCTACAAGTCGCTGTCCACCAGAACTTTTGTTGACAAGTTCTTCGTTTCCTACAAGTCGCTGTCCACCAGAACTTTTGTTGACAAGTTCTTCATTTCCTACAAGTCGCTGTCCACCAGGACTTTTGTTGACATGTTCTTTGTTTCCTACAAGTCGCTGTCCACTAGGACTTTTATTGACAAGTTTTTTGTTTCCTACAAGTCGCTGTCCACCAGGACTTTTGTTGACAAGTTCTTTGTTTCCTACAAGTCACTGTCCACCAGGACTTTTGTTGACAAGTTCTTTGTTTCCTACAAGTCACTGTCCACCAGGACTTTTGTTGACAAGTTCTTTGTTTCCTACAAGTCGCTGTCCACTAGGACTTTTGTTGACAAGTTCTTCGTTTCCTACAAGTCGCTGTCCACCAGAACTTTTGTTGACATGTTCTTTGTTTCCTACAAGTCGCTGTCCACCAGGACTTTGTTGACAAGTTCTTCGTTTCCTACAAGTCGCTGTCCACC
>NW_013703194.1:0-537 GCF_000517525.1 Limulus polyphemus | reverse complement strand
CGCTAGAGGCCAGAAAGATATGTATAGTTTTATTTTTTCTATTGTTTACTTTAAATAATGCCGTGATGAGGGCGCTAGAGGCCAGAAACATATATATAGTTTTATTTTTCTATTGTTTACATTAAATAATGCCGTGATGAGGGCGCTAAAGGCCAGAAAGATATATATGATTTTATTTTTTCTATTGTTTACGAAGAAATGGTGGAAAATGTAAAACATGTGGCCCAAACTCTCAGTTCATCAAAACATTTATCCAGAAACAATCATATAATATTCCTTTGTTTGCCTGGGCCGGGCGTGGCTTAGCGGTTAGTGTGCCAAGGCTATGAATTCAAGAATTCAAAGTTCGAGACCTAATGTAAAAAAAACAACTTGCTCCACATTTTGGAACTGTTGTGGCACTGTTAACTAAATGTACTAAATTCTAGTCTACACGGTTCAAAGTTAGAGATACTTACTTACACACAGATAGTTCTAAAACAAATAAATTGATTGAATGCATGTCTTAAAAACGTTTATTCCTGGTAAGTGTTAGGT
>NW_013703193.1:0-537 GCF_000517525.1 Limulus polyphemus | reverse complement strand
GCATAAAATACAAATGATTTATTAGTGAAAAAAATAGACAGTTTAGAAACACCCACATTCATGTATGCTGATTTTACTCCCAAAATTACTAAATTGATCATTGTTTCCAATATTTATTTTACAAATGTTCTGGTTATATGTGTTGGAAAAATTTCTCCTCATTAACACTTTAAAAGGTAAAATATGGTAAAAAAATAATAATATAAAACTTTCTTTCTTATCAAACAGCAACAACCTTAAACTGTTTATAACATTACTTTTAAGGTTCCACATTGGATCAGCTGTGAGTTTACTTACAATGCTAAGATTTGAGGTTTGATTCCCCTCAGTGGGCAGAGCATATATAACCCACTGTGTTAAACAACAATCTTAAACAATTTATAACATTACTTTTAAGGTTCCACATTGGGTCAGCTGTGAGTTTACTTAGAATGCTAAGATTTGAGGTTTGATTCCCCTCAGTGGGCAGAGCATATATAACCCACTGTGTTAAAACAACAATCTTAAAACTATTATAACATTACTTTTAAGGTTCCA
>NW_013703192.1:0-537 GCF_000517525.1 Limulus polyphemus | reverse complement strand
ACCGTACATGATTTGTCAACGGACATGTTGTTGATTTACATGATTTGTTAACAGACATGTTGCTGACTTACATGATTTGTTAACAGGCATTTTGATGACTACATGATTTGTTAACAGACATTTTGATGACAACATGATTTGTTTACAGACATGTTGTTGACTTACATGATTTGTTAACAAGCATGTTGTTGACTACATGATTTGTTAACAAGCATGTTGTTGACTTACATGATTTGTTTAGAGACATGTTGTTGACTTACATGATTTGTTAACAAGCATGTTGTTGACTTACCTGATTTATTTCACAAACATGTTGTTGACTTGCATGATTTGTTAACAGGCATGTTGTTGACTTACATGATTTGTTAACAGACATGTTGTTGACTTACCTGATTTGTTAACAGACATGTTGTTGACTTACATGATTTGTTTATAGACATTTTGACGACTACATGATTTGTTTACAGACATTTTGACAACTACATGATTTGTTTACAGACATTTTGACAACTACATGATTTGTTAACAGACATGTTG
>NW_013703191.1:0-537 GCF_000517525.1 Limulus polyphemus | reverse complement strand
TATTACAATAAACTGGTAGTGTTATGTCATTATTTACCTTATACTGGTATTGTCATGTCATTATTTACCTTAGACTGGTATTGTCATGTCATTATTTACCTTAGACTGGTATTGTTATGTCATTATTACAATAAAATGGTAGTGTTATGTCATTATTACAATAAAATGGTATTGTCATGTCATTATTTACCTTATACTGGTATTGTTATGTCATTATTTACCTTTGACTGGTATTGTTATGTCATTATTTACCTTAGACTGGTAGTGTAATGTCATTATTACAATAAACTGATAGTGTTATGTCATTATTTACCTTTGACTGGTATTGTTATGTCATTATTTACCTTAGACTGGTAGTGTTATGTCATTATTTACCTTTAGACTGGTAGTGTTATGTCATTATTACAATAAACTGATAGTGTTATGTCATTATTTACCTTTGACTGGTAGTGTTATGTATTTATTTATCTTTGAATGGTATTGTTATGTCATTATTTACCTTTGACTGGTAGTGTTATGTATTTATTTATCTTTGAA
>NW_013703190.1:0-537 GCF_000517525.1 Limulus polyphemus | reverse complement strand
CATTTACCTGATTTAACTGAATTGCTTTCAGATACAGTAAACAAACTATAGATTACTTGTTTCAACTGTATGAATGTCAAATTTGGTTATAATATTTATACTTACTTGGGTGAAATTCAAATAATGTGAAACAGACTCAGAAAACTACCCTAATTTAAACTGACTCAAGTTTAAGTGTGTTCGGAAAGTCAACATTTATCATGTGTAAATTGATCCAAACTACAGTAGCTCAGAAATTCAGAATTTACTCAGATTAAACTAACCTAAGACGCCTTTAAATAATGGAAATTAACTAAAGGTAAGAAAGTCAACATTTACTTGGTTAAAACTCTTTGAAGCTCAAATAGGCTTAGAAGCGTTATATTTTCATAGTTTAAACTGAATCAAAATGAAGTGGGACACCAAAACCAACACTTACCTGGATTAATTAGGTTGGGTTAGTTCAAATGAGTTAAATGTTGACTTCCTGAGCCTATAGGAACTCGAAAGAGTTTAATTAATCTGGGCAAGTGTTATCTTTGTGATCCTATTTCATTT
>NW_013703189.1:0-537 GCF_000517525.1 Limulus polyphemus | reverse complement strand
AGATACTTGTAGATCTCCTCATTAAGGCTGCTATTCATAGATACTGGTGGATCTCCTCATTAAGGCTGCTATTCTTAGATACTGGTGGATCTCCTCATTAAGGCTGCTATTCCTAGATACTTGTGGATCTCCTCATTAAGGCTGCTATTCCTAGATACTTGTGGATCTCCTCATTAAGGCTGATATTCCTAGATACTTGTGGGTCTCATCATTAAGGCTGCTATTCCTAGATACTGGTGGATCTCCGCATTAAGGCTGCTATTTTCCATTGATCTTTACCGGACCTAACGCTCTTTGCGGAACATTTGTAGTGGCAATGGTCATGTACGTGAAGAAACACTTCCCTTGATGAAAGCGCTCTAAAAGCCTTTTCGAAATTTTAGTTCTGTGTTTTCAACCTTATTAACAATATCATTCGTTTCCTGTAAACATGATCGATAATATTCCTTTACACTTTCAGACACTAACTCACGATGATGCTTTGTTTTAGCAGTATTGTTTGTTAGCTAAAATACAGCAATTAGTAACGTTGCATTG
>NW_013703188.1:0-537 GCF_000517525.1 Limulus polyphemus | reverse complement strand
AATCTTTGCATTTTGATCAACTTGTTTCTGTTACTTTTTTGACGATCCCTATTTCCCTATTTAAATCAACAATTTTATTTATCTTGTTATTATGTAAAGTACATCGGTCAACATTTCATGCAATTTTGAAATCGAAATATGTTTTTACCGATTCTAAAAACTTTTCAAACATGATATGAAATAGGATTTGTTTGTAGTTAAGTACAAAGCTACACAGTGGGTTCTCTCTGCTGGGCTCACTATGGGTATCAAATCTGGTTTTTAACATTATAAGCCTTCAGACTTACTGCTGAGCTTCTGGGGGCATAAAATAGGAATGGTATAAAATAATATATATTCTACTACTATAATTTGGTAGCTTATACTAAAACCAGGAATTTCGAACATATAAATCTATTTACCATTGTGTGATATCTATGTATCTATATAGATAAATAAATAGATGACAAAATATGGTTTATTTTTTCGTTGAATTTCCCGCAAAGATACTCAAAATCCATCTGCGCTAGCCGTCCCCAATTTAGAAGCTGCATACCA
>NW_013703187.1:0-537 GCF_000517525.1 Limulus polyphemus | reverse complement strand
AGTATCACTCCAGAAACAAGTTATGTTACATTATAAACAAAGTTTGACATATCCAGTATCACTCCAGAAACAAGTTATGTTACATTATAAACAAAGTTTGACATATCCATAATCACTCCAGAAACAAGTTATTTTACATTATAAACAAAGTTTAACATATCCAGTATCACTCAAGAAACAAGTTATGTTACATTATAAACAAAGTTTGACATATCCAGTATAACTCCAGAAACAAGTTATGTTACATTATAAACAAAGTTTAACATATCCAGAATCACTCCAGAAACAAGTTATGTTACATTATAAACAGTTTGACATATCCAGTATCACTCCAGAAACAGGTTATGTTACATTATAAACAAAGTTTGACATATCCAGTATCACTCAGAAACAAGTTATGTTACATCATAAACAAAGTTTGACATATCCAGAATCACTCCAGAAACAAGTTATGTTACATTATAAACAAAGTTTAACATATCCAGAATCACTCCAGAAACAAGTTATGTTACATTATAAACAAAGTTTGACATATCT
>NW_013703186.1:0-537 GCF_000517525.1 Limulus polyphemus | reverse complement strand
CTAAGGACATGGTTATTCTACTTATTGTATATCGTAGGAACATTAGCAGAAACTTAAAACTAAGGATATGGTTACTCTACTTATTGTAAAGCCTAGAAACATCAATATAAAAACAAAACTAAGGAGTTGATTACTCTACTTATTATTTCAGCCTAGAAACAGCAGTAGAAAATCAAAGCTAAGAAGATGTTTACTCTAGTTATTGTACATCCAAAGAACACCAGCAGGTAATCAAAACTAAGGAGATGGTTACTCTACTTATTGTACAGCCTACAAATACCAGCAGAAAATCAAAAACTAAAGAGATGGTTACTCTACTTATTGTAAAGCCTAAGAACACCAGCAGGTAATCAAAACTAAGGAGATGGTTTCTCTACATATTGTACAGAAGCCTATAAACACCGTCATAAAATCAAAACTAAGGATATCGTTACTGTACTTATTGTACAGCCTACAAACCCCAGCAGAATATCAAATCTAAGGAGATGGTTACTCTACTTATTGCAGAGCCTAAAAACATCCAGCAGAAAATCAAAA
>NW_013703185.1:0-537 GCF_000517525.1 Limulus polyphemus | reverse complement strand
AACTCTTGGGCTACTCTTTTACCAACGAATAGTGGGATTGGCTGAAAGGACGAGGATGTTTGATGTGACAGGGATTCGAACCCGCGATCCACAGATTGCTAGTCGAGCACCCTAACCACCTGGCCATGACGGGTCAAATGTTAGTTCATTTTCATTTAATGCTGTAACAGCAAGACAGCGGCGTAACTTCGATTTTTGCCTCATCCCGCAAAGATTTATAAAGCCCCCCAATATAAACACAGAATAAATTGAATTTATTTATTTAATTTTTGTAACAAATAAATATAAAACGTCTCACATTGTTAAAATAAAAATATTTTTGTTAATGAGAAATAAAAAATAGAGGAACAAGCACAAGCACAGAAAAAAACCACAAAAATGAAAACTTAAATTTTTATTATTCTGGTTTTTTATTGGCAAAAAAATAAGTGTTTATACGTTTTAGTTTACCGAATGATCGTTCCTCTGTCGCTAAAGTTACTGACAAAAGTAAAAAAAAAGTAAAATCGCCGTATTTACTAATGAAAAATTACACTC
>NW_013703184.1:0-537 GCF_000517525.1 Limulus polyphemus | reverse complement strand
AGTTCAGTTAGTTCAGAGTTAGAGAAACGTTTATTGAAGAAACAGATTAATTTATTATCATAACATAGATTGATATTGGCATTATCTTACTAAATAATGTAAAAAACCAGTTACAACAATGGTGGTAGCTATGGGATTATTTTGATAAAAATATAATATATCTCAGAGTAAACTTTAACTTTAAAGGAGACAGGAAACATATTGGGAGTTGGGAAATTAACCTGATAGAGTAAAGTACGGTGAAGAATTTGTTAGATTGGTGACCGTTTTGGTAACTGTAAAGACCTATCAAGAACCCTGAACATGTATTGGCTAATGAGGCACTCGTAATAGTCATGGTAGGCCTAGCAGAGAGAACCAAACACCGCAGTACGTCAGGAGGGGTTAATGGTTGAATGAGTTCCCGTGGACCCAAAACATAAATGTCATTATTGGGACTACGAAAGCAAAAAATCCATAAATTTTTAGTCAAATCTGAATAGGACATTATAACAGATGAAAGTGTACAGCTAATACTTCCATGTCACAGAACATCAT
>NW_013703183.1:1309-1537 GCF_000517525.1 Limulus polyphemus | reverse complement strand
ATCTTGTGTCTTCTTATTGACAGTAGACAGTATCGTTAAATCTTGTGTCTTCTTATTGACAGTACACAGTATCGTTAAATCTTGTGTCTACTTATTGACAGTACACAGTATCGTTAAATCTTGTGTCTTCTTATTGAGAGTACACAGTATCGTTAAATCTTGTGTCTTCTTATTGACAGGACAAATTATTGTTAAATCTTGTGTTTCTTACTGACAGTACACATTATC
>NW_013703183.1:0-309 GCF_000517525.1 Limulus polyphemus | reverse complement strand
CTTACTGACAGTACACATTATCGTTGAATATTGTGTCTTCCGATACTGTGTACTGTCAATAATTAAATCTTGTGTCTTCTTATTGACAGTACACAGTCTCGTTAAATCTTGTGTCTTCTTACTGTGTACTGTCAATATCGTAAAATCTTGTGACTTCTTATTGAAAGGACACATTATTGTTAAATATTGTTTTCTTACTGACAGTACACATTATCGTTGAATATTGTGTCTTCTTATTGACAGTACACAGTATTGTTAAATCTTGTGACTTCTTATTGAAAGGACACATTATTCTTAAATATTATTTTC
>NW_013703182.1:0-537 GCF_000517525.1 Limulus polyphemus | reverse complement strand
CAAAGAATCTGAACACATCAAGTACAGCTAAGATATTGTTGTGTTAGTTATTATTAACAAAGAATCTGAACACATCAAGTAAAGCCAAGATATTGTTGTGTTAGTTATTATATCAAAGAATCTAAACACATCAAGTAAAGCCAAGATATTGCTGTGTTAGTTATTATATCAAAGGATCTGAACAAATCAAGTACAGCTAAGATGTTGTTGTGTTAGTTATTATATCAAAGAATCTGAACACATCAAGTAAAGACAAGATATTGTTGTGTTAGTTATTATATCAAAGAATCTAAACACATCAAGTAAAGACAAGATATTGTTGTGTTAGTTATTATATCAAAGAATCTGAACAAATCAAGTACAGCTAAGATCTTGCTGTGTTAGTTATTATATCAAAGAATCTAAACACATCAAGTAAAGACAAGATATTGTTGTGTTAGTTATTATATCAAAGAATCTAAACACATCAAGTAAAGACAAGATATTGTTGTGTTAGTTATTATATCAAAGAATCTAAACACATCAAGTACAGCTAAG
>NW_013703181.1:0-537 GCF_000517525.1 Limulus polyphemus | reverse complement strand
AATATTTCCTACAACAACGTGTGTTAGACAGGTTAACCAACTATGAAATATTTCCTTCAACAACGTGTGTTAGACAGGTTAACCAAGTATGGAATATTTCCTACAACAACATGTGTTAGACAGGTTAACCAAGTATGGAATATTTCCAACAACAACGTGTGTTAGACAGGTTAACCAAGTATGGAATATTACCTACAACAACGTGTGTTAGACAGGTTAACCAAGTATGGAATATTTCCAACAACAACGTGTGTTAGACAGGTTAAACAAGTACGAAATATTTCCAACAATAACATGTGTTAGACATGTTAACCAAGTATGGAATATTTCCTACAACAACGTGTGTTAGACAGGTTAACCAAGTATGGAATATTTCCAACAACAACCTGTGTTAGACAGGTTAACCAAGTATGAAATATTTCCAACAACAACGTGTGTTAGACAGGTTAACCAAGTATGGAATATTTCCTACAACAACGTGTGTTAGACAGGTTAACCAAGTATGGAATATTTCCTACAACAACGTGTGTTAGACAT
>NW_013703180.1:0-537 GCF_000517525.1 Limulus polyphemus | reverse complement strand
ATAAATAATAAAAATTTAACCGTCTTCAGACCATATCAAATATATAAATAATCAAAATTTAACCGTCTTCAGACCATATCAAATATATAAATGATTAAAATTTAACGATCTTCAGACCATAACAAATATATAAATAATTAAAATGTAACCGTCTTGAGACCATATCAAATATATAAATAATCAAAATGTAACCGTCTTCAGACCATATCAAATATATAAATAATTAAAATGTAACCGTCTTCATACCATATGAAATATATAAATAATTAAAATGTAACCGTCTTCATACCATATGAAATATATAAATAATTAAAATGTAACCGTCTTCAGACCATATCAAACATATAAATAATCAAAATGTAACCGTCTTCAGACCATATCAAATATATAAATAATTAAAATGTAACCGTCTTCATACTATATCAAATATATAAATAATTAAAATGTAATCGTCTTCAGACCATATCAAATATATAAATAATCAAAATTTAACCGTCTTCAGACCATATCAAATAAATAAATAATCAAAATGTAACC
>NW_013703179.1:0-537 GCF_000517525.1 Limulus polyphemus | reverse complement strand
TTAACTTTAAACTAAACACTCAACTTATGTCGTTACTAAAAGTTTCATATTAACAGGGTCATGAGGTCAATTGTCTGATGAACGAACGCAAACCAATTCTCGCTGAATTGAATAATTTTTGTTAAACTATTATTAATGCGAGTACTGCTGAGCACTCGGAAGCTTTGCAGAAACTACACCCAGCACCCACCAATAACTTGGAAAAGTTGGCGCTAATACAGAGCTATATTGTGGGTATAAACATGAAACTACCAAATTCATTCTCGTCCTCAAGCAGTCAGAGTTGATTTTATTTTATGCTAAAAAATATATATTTTGTCTTCCTGTTTTTGTTTGTTTGTTTTTTCATCTTAAATACGTGACTCAATGTCGGTATCATGTTTGGGATTTTACTTATCTAAATATGACGTCATGTAAAGCCGAGAAAAAAAAAAGGAGAGACAAAAGGTTTAGTTTGAATTTCGCGCAAAGCTACACGAGAGTTATCTGTGATAACCGTCACTAATTTAGCAGTGTAAGACTAGAGAGAAGGCAACT
>NW_013703178.1:0-537 GCF_000517525.1 Limulus polyphemus | reverse complement strand
AACATTGAGGATACTGAAGTTATCACGTTAGTTATAGGAGTATCTAGTTGAAATAGAACATTGAGGATACTGAAGTTATCACGTTAATTATAGGAGTATCTAGTTGAAATAGAACATTGAGGATACTGAAGTTATCACGTTAGTTGTAGGAGTATCTAGTTGAAATAGAACATTGAGGATACTGAAATTATCACGTTAGTTGTAGGAGTATCTAGTTGAAATAGAACATTGAGATTACTGAAGTTACCGCATTAGTTGTTGGAGTATCTAATTAAAAACAAACTTTAAGAATAATTAAGTGGTTACGTTAGGGGCTCATTTTTATAAACATTTTTGTTTTTGATTGGCTGTAATTAATATTATTACTAAATTACAACACGTTGTGTTATCAAGTATGTAAATAAAATTGAATTTAGTTAAATTTAATCGAAAATTGATAAAAAAAAGATAACATTAAAAATATTGAAAAGATCACGTTACATGTAGATTTATGTAGTTAAAACGAAACAGGAAGAATACTGAGGTTATCATGTTACA
>NW_013703177.1:0-537 GCF_000517525.1 Limulus polyphemus | reverse complement strand
TAGCGCAGATACCCCTTGTGTAGCTTTGCGCGAAATTCAAACCCAACTTTCTGTAACCAGTTCCTAGGAGCAACAAAGTTTACTTTTCTATCCAGAATGACGTAAAATAATCCGAAATATCTAAACAATAACAACAAGAAAGGCTGAAAAAGTCATGTTTAACAGGTAGTTTAAATGGCAAATTTCAGTACAAAAAACAATTTTGTATTTGTTATAGATGTTTGAAACGTCTGCCTGTCATAATATAGTCTGATAATTATGGTAATCCTTATACTAAAACAACAAGAAGGAAAACTGGAGAAGTCATGTTTAATAGGTAGCTTGACTAGCACATTTCAGTATAAAACAACAGCCAATCTTAATGTTTCAAACGTCTATTGTAATTCAATCTGATAATTACGACAGTCCTTGAACTGCGTTTCAGACATTTTTTTTTTTAAGATTATCTCTATCTTATAGTAGTCACCAATATGTAAGTAAAATATAATAAAATGTGTTACAGATAATCTTTTGTTTGTTTGTTTTGGAATTTCGCAC
>NW_013703176.1:0-537 GCF_000517525.1 Limulus polyphemus | reverse complement strand
GTGTACAGGTAAGTAAGTGTATATTGTGTGTGTACAGGTAAGTAAGTGTCAGTGTGTGTGTGTGTGTGTACAGGTAAAGTAAGTGTATATTGTGTGTGTACAGGTAAGTAAGTGTCCAGTGTGTGTGTGTACAGGTAAAGTAAGTGTATATTGTGTGTGTACAGGTAAAGTAAGTGTCCAGTGTGTGTGTGAACAGGTAAAGTAAGTGTCCAGTGTGTGTGTATACAGGTAAAGTAAGTGTCCAGTGTGTGTGTGTGTATACAGGTAAAGTAAGTGTCCAGTGTGTGTGTGTGTACAGGTGAACTAAGTGTCTATTGTGTGTATACAGGTAAAGTAAGTGTGTATTGTGTGTGTACAGGTGAACTAAGTGTGTATTGTGTGTGCACAGGTAAATTAAGTGTGTATTGTGTGTGTACAGGTGAACTAAGTGTGTATTGTGTGTGCACAGGTAAATTAAGTGTGTATTGTGTGTATACAGGTAAAGTAAGTGTGTATTGTGTGTATACAGGTAAAGTAAGTGTCTATTGTGTGTATACA
>NW_013703175.1:0-537 GCF_000517525.1 Limulus polyphemus | reverse complement strand
TTAACTATTGTTAGATGCTCTTAACTTGTGTTAGTCTCCTAACTAAAATATTGGTAGATTCTCCTGATTTCTGTTATGTTGGTAACTCCACTATTGGTAGATACTATTAACTTGTGTTAGTCTCCTAACTAAAATATTGTTAGATTCTCCTGATTTCTGTCATTTTGGTAACTTAACTATTGTTAGATGCTCTTAACTTGTGTTAGTCTCCTAACTAAAATATTGGTAGATTCTCCTGATTTCTGTCATTTTGGTAACTTAACTATTGGTAGATCTCCTGATTTCTGTCATTTTGGTAACTTAACTATTGTTAGATGCTCTTAACTTGTGTTAGTCTCCTAACTAAAATATTGTTAGATTCTCCTGATTTCTGTCATTTTGGTAACTTAACTATTGTTAGATGCTTTTAACTTGTGTTAGTCTCCTAACTAAAATTGAATTTCTTTTGCTATAACTTTCTTTGTAATAAGAATGATTTTCAACAAGTGATACGAGAGTGCAAAGTTTTTATGTGAAACCCCTTCTGTGTGTGATGTG
>NW_013703174.1:0-537 GCF_000517525.1 Limulus polyphemus | reverse complement strand
ATTCAGCTAACTGGGATGTCAAGGCAAATTAAATGCTAATAATCTGCTTAAAGCATAGGCGGCAAATAGATTTTGCGAAATATCGCGACGACAATAACAAATTACCCTCCCTCCTTACACACATACACATTTTTGGATAACTAAAATGCTACAGAAACGTTGTGTCTACGAAAATATGTTAACACTGGTCCCTCATTCTTAATTTTCATGGACAGCTGACCCCTAAACAAGCTTCTATTTCCACTGGTTGGGTAAGTTAACCAATACTTCTTATTGACCCCCCCCCTTCCCCATTTATTTCCTACGTAGTAATTTCCCAATCTCTAATCACGCTTGTGCGTATAGTAGCTTTGATTGGCGTTGATTCCAAACTCTTGTCAAGAAACCACCGTTCGTTGTTGTGTTTAAACCACCTCAATTAAACTATCTCTTTTACAAGAAGACAAATTCAAAAAAGGAAACAAAATGGTTAAATAATAGTAAAATATTTAAATAAAATAATTAGTTCCTATCTCTGTTAATTATACAATTAAACAA
>NW_013703173.1:0-537 GCF_000517525.1 Limulus polyphemus | reverse complement strand
ACACAGGCTGATTCAATTTCTTTAGAACCATGCTTTGACAGAAAAAAATTATCCTTCTTACTATTTTTTATATACTGATAGTTTCAAACTAACATATTAAACATTAGGCCTATGTCAGTCGTTAGTCCTATCATTTTTACGGTACTTAACTTCATGCCAACTTTATCCTCTTTCGCTATTATCTGTCTGCTGCTTCTCAATCATCTCATGCTATTTATATCTTTGTCACTTTCTATATTCTCAACACCAATTAGTTATTAACAGAATCTTCTACAATTGTCTGCTTTTAACTATTATTACAAAAAACTTAAAAATAATAAAATATTCACTCGCAAAAATAAATTAATCACTAATATTTAAACAAACAGTCTTTTATATCATGACACAAGTCTTTTTTTAATAGTGTACTTTTACAAAAATTTGTCATTGAATATATGAAGTTTGCACTGACTGCTTCAAGGGCAAAGTGATTTCATGTTAAGATTAAAAATACTTTTCTTCATCCATACGCATTTGACCAACCTTGTAAACACCATA
>NW_013703172.1:0-537 GCF_000517525.1 Limulus polyphemus | reverse complement strand
TATTAAAATTGTGGGGGCATAATGGAAAATTTATTAAAACTGCAGGGTATAATGTAAAAGTACTGAAAAATTTTAGCATAGTGGTGTACAAGTTATTCAACTTCTCTAGTCATCAAAGCAGTGTTTTGTTGCTATAAATATAATACTAACACAGCAACACTAACAGTGAAGCTAATAGACATACTAAATATTCTATTCAATAAGTCATAGGTTATACTCTGATATAAGTTGGGTTTATGTTGTTCTACTAGTAGGTGGTAGTATTTACTTTATTTTATAAATAGTATAATTAATTACATGTTATATTACAATTACAAATACTCAGTTTAGGTTACTATATCAGTATATGGTGAAGTAAAACGTACTCAATACCACATAGCTATAATACTTAACATAGGGTTCAAGCCTAATACTTACTTAAAGTTAGAATACTGTTTTCGTTGTTTTTTTGCCAATAATTCAAGTGTGAGTCTAAGTCTAGAAAAAACAAGTCCCGCTTTACTGCAAAACATTGCGAGGATAAAATATAAATCCAGT
>NW_013703171.1:0-537 GCF_000517525.1 Limulus polyphemus | reverse complement strand
CGTTTAATGATGTTACATCATGGTAACATAAAACGTTTAATGTTGTTACATCATGGTAACATAAAAACGTTTAATGTTGTTACATCATGCTAACATAAAAACGTTTACTATTGTTTCATCATGCTAACGAAAAAACGGTTAATATTGTTACATCGTGCTAACATAAAAACGTTTACTATTGTTTCATCATGCTAACGAAAAAACGGTTAATATTGTTACATCATGGTAACATAAAACGTTTAATATTGTTACATCATTCTAACATAAAAACCTTTAATACTGTTACATCATGGTAACAAAAAAAATGTTTAATATTGTTACATCATGCTAACATAAAAAACGTCTAATATTGTTACATCATGCTAACATAAAAACGTTTAATATTGTTCCATCATGCTAACGAAAAAACGTTTAATGATGTTACATCATGCTAACATAAAAAAGTTTAATATTGTTTCATCATGGTAACATAAAAACGTTTAATATTGTTCCATCATGCTAATGAAAAAACGTTTAATGATGTTACATCATGCTAAC
>NW_013703170.1:0-537 GCF_000517525.1 Limulus polyphemus | reverse complement strand
TTAGCTATGTCATGTCTTCCTAAACTAGAAAGGTCCAACAAGATTAAAGCAATATATATATATATATACACACACACACGTATCTCGGTTAGCACTATCATTGAAGTTTTATAAAGGTAAATGTGGTCGACCTTCATCCATCTTCCCTTCCTTGTGAAAATTTTTATTTTTTGATAAAAACGGGTTAAAAAACTCGTTTAGAGAGTATGACCTCAACAGTAAAAATATACTCTGAACCCCGTCACTAATAAAAACATGCTCTGACCCCTGTCACTAAGTAAAAACATGCCCTGACCCCTGTCACTAAGTAAAACATAGCTCTGACCCCTGTCACTAAGTAAAAACATACTCTGACCCCTGTCACTAAGTAAAAACATACTCTGACCTCTGTCACTAAGTAAAAACATGCCCTGACCCCTGTCACTAAGTAAAAACATACTCTGACCACTGTCACTAAGTAAAAACATAATCTGACCCCTGTCACTAAGTAAAAACATACTCTGACCCCTGTCACTAAGTAAAAACATGCCCTGACCC
>NW_013703169.1:0-537 GCF_000517525.1 Limulus polyphemus | reverse complement strand
TATATAAGTTGCTCATGTTTTTTCACTAAAAAAAGCGACATTAATTTCTTGATCACCTAATATTTTATAAATTAATTTAGTGTTTACGTAGGAATACTCAAACTTATAACTTGACTGATAAGGTAAAATGCAGGCCTTCTTTTTTGACAGATAAATAGACCAGTCTACAATATACATATAATCTCATGTAAAGTGGTAGATAGGATAACTCATAATAGCACAATAAATCTAGTGATGATTATTATATGGTATAACTAACAAGGCTTAATGAAAAAAGAATTATATTGAAAAATATTTTTAATCTGGTGTTTAGTTTAATTTCAAGTTTGAATTTGTTTTTCTACTTGCCAATTAGAAGGAAAAAATACATCAAGTAAGTATGAAAATATCATTCCCAAGTATTTTTAGTCCTAACTAAAACAGTTGAAAAAACCAGTAAATTTAGAAATTTTGTTTATTAAAATGTAGCAAATTTTAGTTTACATTGTACACCATTTATATATATATATTAGCTGAAAGATACCCATTAACCTTTTC
>NW_013703168.1:0-537 GCF_000517525.1 Limulus polyphemus | reverse complement strand
GGTAAGCACAAACATTACTTCTGGTCGTACAGTTTTCAAACTACGCGTTTACTTCTTGTGAGAGAAAGTGCGTATGTTTTATCGGGGTGTTTCTTCTATTAAATTATAATAAATGAATTTTCTCTCTATATATAATTTAGTGGGATTCATTATCTTCGATAAAAAGGTTGAAGCTATGAAATACATTAACATATATTCTCTCTACATATAAATCAATGGGATTCGACTTTTTATCAAAGATATTAAATTTTGTTTTCTCTATGTAAAATTTAGTGGGGAAGAAAGAAATTTCGATAGGTTTTACCTATATTTTGTTATCTTGGTTAAATAATAACGTTTATATAGTGTCATGAAAATTAAAATATATATGTTCATATCAAAGTTTACTTGTTAAGTACATGCAGTTTCAGTTTTTTTTAACTAGTCTGTGGTAAAAGATACGCACTTTCTCTTACAAGAAATAAACACATACTTATAAAACAGGGACGTCGAGAAGTTATGTTCGCGCTAACTTTATCTTGAAGTTAAGGTTGTTTG
>NW_013703167.1:0-537 GCF_000517525.1 Limulus polyphemus | reverse complement strand
TATACTCAAGAACAAAACAGGTGTCAACACATCCTGTTAATTACAGTAGATATAAGGTACAACTCAATATACTCAAGAACAAAACAGGTGTCAACACATCCTGCTAATTACAGTAGATATAAAGTACAACTCAATATACTCAAGAACAAAACATATGTCAACACATCCTGTTAATTACAGTAGATATAAGGTACAACTGAATGTACTCAAGAACAAAACAGGTGTCAACACATCCTATTAATTACAGTAGATATAAGGTACAACTCAATATACTCAAGAACAAAACAGATGTCAACACATCCTGTTAATTACAGTAGATATAAGGTACAACTCAATATACTCAAGAACAAAACAGATGTCAACACATCCTGTTAATTACAGTAGATATAAGGTACAACTGAATGTACTCAAGAACAAAACAGGTGTCAACACATCCTGCTAATTACAGTAGATATAAGGTACAACTGAATATACTCAAGAAAAAACAGATGTAAACACATCCTGTTAATTACGGTAGATATAAAGTACAACTGAATA
>NW_013703166.1:0-537 GCF_000517525.1 Limulus polyphemus | reverse complement strand
TAGAAGGTACCTAGTGTTAACCTTATAGATAGAAGGTACCTAGTGTTAACCTTATAGATAGAAGGTACCTAGTGTTAACCTTATAGACAGAAGGTACCTAGTGTTAACCTTATAGACTTATAGATAGAAGGTACCTAGTGTTAACCTTATAGACAGAAGGTACCTAGTGTTAACCTCATAGATAGAAGGTACCTAGTGTTAACTTCATAGACAGAAGGTACCTATTGTTTACCTTATACATAGAAGGTACCTAGTGTTAACCTTATACATAGAAGGTACCTAGTGGTACCTTATAGACAGAAGGTACTTAGTGTTAACCTTATAGATAGAAGGTACTTAGTGTTAACCTTATAGATAGAAGGTACCTAGTGTTAACCTTATAGACAGAAGGTACCTAGTATTAACCTCATAGACAGAAGTACCTAGTGTTAACCTCATAGACAGAAGGTACCTATTGTTTACCTAATACATAGAAGGTACCTAGTGTTAACCTTATAGATAAAGGTACCTAGTGTTAACCTTATAGATAGAAGGTAC
>NW_013703165.1:0-537 GCF_000517525.1 Limulus polyphemus | reverse complement strand
GTTTTGCCGATTGTCAGAAGATGGTGATAGAAGAACTTTAACAATGTTAGATACATAATGATCTATGTTCTGTTGAGGATTAAATGGTGTGACAGAATAGGTTCAACAATGTTAGGTACATAGTATTCAGTGTTCTGTTGAGGGTTACAAGGGGTGACAAAATAGGTTTAACAATGTTAGATACATAATGATCTATGTTCTGTTGAGGATTAAATGGTGTGACAAAATAGCTTTAACAAGGTAGGTACATGGTTTTCGATCTTCTACTGAGTGTCAAAAAGTGTGACAAAATAGATTTAACTTAAGGTGCATAATGCTCGATGTTCTGTTAAAGGTTAGAAACTGTGACACAATAATGTAACATACATAATGTTTGATGTTGCACTGAAGGTCAGAAGGTGTGACATAATAGGTTCAACAATATTACGTAGATAATGTTCGATATTCTGCTGTGGGTTTGAAGCTGTAACAGACTAGGATTAACAAGGTTTGGTACACAATGTTAAATGTTCTGTTGAGGGTTACAAGGAGTGACAA
>NW_013703164.1:0-537 GCF_000517525.1 Limulus polyphemus | reverse complement strand
TTTCCACTGACTGAGTTTGCATTTTCTTTTCTTCGAGAAAGATAGTAGGCAGTTGACAATAATATGGAAAAAAAGAGGGCGTGAAAGGAAAAACTCCTAAGTAGATATGCTCTTATTCTTAAAGACCGAAACAGTTCCAGTTTTAAGACGGTAGTTTGTGGTGTCCCAAAGCTCTTGCCCAAATCGTAGTTTCCTTCCGGTTTCCAGTTTTCGTCCCGATCACTGGCTGGACTGGTGGAACTATTTTCCTGGCGATGTAATTCTGTACGTATCACGAGATGTTATTAGTATACGTGTATTTCACTGGTTTAACACCAGCTATCAAGCTAAGGACTATACACATATAGGTGGAAAATTTGTTTGGTGAATTTTGCGCAAAGCTATTCGAAGGCTATCCGCGCTAGCTGTTCCTAATTTAGAGGTGATAAATTAGAGAGATGGAAGCTAGTCACCGTCACCAGCTGTCAACTCTTGGGCTACTTTAAAAGAATAATATGGTTGATCGTCAAATTATAACACGTTCTCACGGCTGAAAGG
>NW_013703163.1:0-537 GCF_000517525.1 Limulus polyphemus | reverse complement strand
CCTATCTCCTAAAGTCCAGTCAGTCTTGTCTAGTCTAATGACACTAAATGACAGTATAATTCAGGTCTAGTCCTATCTTCTAAAGTCCAGTCAGTCTTGTCTAGTCTAATGACACTAAGTGACAGTATAATTCAGGCCTAGTCCTATCTCCTAAAGTCCAGTCAGTCTTGTCTAGTCTAATGACACTAAATGACAGTATAATTCAGGCCTAGTCCTATCTCCCAAAGTCCAGTCAGTCTTGTCTAGTCTAATGACACTAAATGACAGTATAATTCAGGCCTAGTCCTATCTCCTAAAGTCCAGTCAGTCTTGTCTAGTCTAATGACACTAAATGACAGTATAATTCAGGCCTAGTCCTATCTCCTAAAGTCCAGTCAGTATTGTCTAGTCTAATGACACTAAATGACAGGACTGACTGGACTTTAGGAGCATTAGACTAGACAAAATTATACTGTCATTTAGTGTCAGGCCTAGTCCTATCATTAGACTAGACAAGACTGACTGAACTTTAGAAGAATTATACTGTCATTTAGTGTC
>NW_013703162.1:0-537 GCF_000517525.1 Limulus polyphemus | reverse complement strand
GTTGGAGAAGACATTCTACCTAGTAAACAACAATATATAGTAGAAACAGGGAAAGTTGAAAATGATATCCTACCTAATAAACAACAATACAGTAGAAACAGGGAAAGTTGGTGAAGACATCCTACCTAATAAACAGCAATATGGTAGAAACACAGACAGTTAGAGAAGACATCCTACCTAATAAACAACAATGCAGTAGAAACACAGACAGTTAGAGAAGACATCCTACCTAATAAACAACAATGCAGTAGAAACAGGAAAAGTTGGCGAAGACATTCTACCTAGTAAACAACAATATAGTAGAAACAGGGAAAGTTGGAGAAGACATTCTACCTAGTAAACAACAATATAGTAGAAACAGGGAAAGTTGGAGAAGACATTCTACCTAGTAAACAACAATATATAGTAGAAACAGGGAAAGTTGGTGAAGACATCCTACCTAATAAACAACAATGCAGTAGAAACAGGAAAAGTTGGAGAAGACATCCTACCTAGTAAACAACAATACAGTAGAAACAGGGAAAGTTGGATAAGACA
>NW_013703161.1:0-537 GCF_000517525.1 Limulus polyphemus | reverse complement strand
CAATGTTCTGTTATTTTGTTAGGTAAACTATTACCTCCTTATATAATATGGTACCGATATCCAGGTACTATAATGTACTGGTATTTTGTTAGGTAAACTATTACCGCCTTATATAATTTGATACCGATATCCAGGCACTATAATGTACTGGTATTTTGTTAGGTAAACTATTACCTCCTTATATAATTTGGTACCGATATCCAGGCACTATAATGTTCTGGTATTTTGTTAGGTAAACTATTACCTATATAACTTGATACCGATATCCAGGCACTATAATGTACTGGTATTTTGTTAGGTAAACTATTACCTCCTTATATAACTTGGTACCGATATCCAGGCACTATAATGTTCTGGTATTTTGTTAGGTAAACTATTACCTCCTTATATAACTTGATACCGATATCCAGGCACTATAATGTTCTGGTATTTTGTTAGGTAAACTATTACCTCCTTATATAATTTGATACCGATATCCAGGCACTATAATGTTCTGGTATTTTGTTAGGTAAACTATTACCGCCTTATATAATTTGA
>NW_013703160.1:0-537 GCF_000517525.1 Limulus polyphemus | reverse complement strand
TGTATTTTTTTCTTCTTCATATCCTGTGAACGATCTTTCTAAAGGTGTATTTTTCCTCTTCAGACCCAGCGAACGATCTTTCTAAATGTGTTTTTCATCTTCAGACCCAGTGAACAATCTTTCTAAACATGTGTATTTTTCCTCTTCAGACCAATTAAACGATCTGTCTAAACCTGTTTTTTTCCTCTTCAGACCAATTAAACGATATTTCTAAACATGTGTATTTTTTCCTCTTCAGACCCAGTGAACGATCTTTCAAACATGTGTTTTTTCCTCTCTTCAGACCCATTTAACGATCTTTCGAAACATGTGTTTTTCTCTCTTCAGACCCATTGAACGATCTTTCGAAACATGTGTTTTTCTCTCTTCAGACCCAGTGATCGATCTTTCGAAATATCTGTTTTTCTCTCTTCAGACCCAGTGAACGATCTTTCGAAACATGTGTTTTTCTCTCTTCAGACCCAGTGAACGATCTTTCTAAACATGTGTTTTTCTCTCTTCAGACCCAGTGAACGATCTCTCGAAACATATGTTTTC
>NW_013703159.1:0-537 GCF_000517525.1 Limulus polyphemus | reverse complement strand
CAAATATAAGTTTACTGTAACTTTAACATTTAATAGCAAATATAAGTTTTACATTAACTTTAACATTTAATAGTAATTATAAGTTTTACTGTAACTTTAACATTTAATAGCAAATATAAGTTTTACTATAACTTTAACATTTAATAGCATTTGTAAGTTTTACTGTAACTTTAACATTTAACTTACAATAATTTTATCAGTTGATAGCAATTATAAGTTTTACTGTAACTTTAACATTTAACTAACAATACTTTTATCAGTTAATAGCAATTGTAAGTTTAATTGTAATTTTAACACTTCATAGTAATTATGTATTTTACTATTAACAAACGCTTCAACTGTAGAATGGTCATATATAATTACTAACTTACTCTTATTCAAAGCTTTATTATATTTATATACACGTACATATCTACGTGCACATACTTACTCTTATTCAAAGCTTTATTATATTTATGTACACGTACATATCTACGTGCACATACTTACTCTTATTCAAAGCTTTATTATATTTATATACACGTACATATCTACGTG
>NW_013703158.1:0-537 GCF_000517525.1 Limulus polyphemus | reverse complement strand
TTCTTTCCCAATGAGAAGATACACCTTCTGACCCTTATCCAGTGACATGATGAGAACGGTGTTTCCCTTGCAAAGATTGCATTTATGTTTCTGGTTCGAAGTGTTGAACCCACGTTTCATCCGTAGCTACGAATATATTGAAACTTTGGGAGTATATGTTGGCTTTCAACAACTCGGATCCTGAAAAATTCAGATAACAACATTTTACACTAAATTTACTCATGCCCAAACTGTCACTCTAAATGCTTGCTACAATACTTTTACTGACTTCCACTTCCTACCGACTCCCACTTTCTCAGCTAGCTTCCTACCAACTCCAACTTCCTCAGCTAACTTCCTACCGACTCCCACTTCCTCAGCTAACTTCCTACCGACTCCTACTTCCTCAGCTAACTTCCTACTTCCTCTGCTAACTTCCTACCGACTCCCACTTTCTCAGCTTACTTCCTACCGGCTCCCACTTTCTCTGCTAACTTCCTTGCGGTGTCGTTTTCTTTTACTAATATTAATCACGGTACGAAGTTCGATCTCCATCAT
>NW_013703157.1:0-537 GCF_000517525.1 Limulus polyphemus | reverse complement strand
AAACAGCCTCATGTAATTTTATACTTCAAAGAGTTTAAACTATTCTCTGTAATTTTTAACTTTGTAAATCATTCAAAAAACATTTAACCTATTTACAGCTTATTGAGAAAGCCAGATAAATTATAGTAGTTTTGAGACATTCTATTCTCGTGACTCACATACTGTGTTCTAAAATGCATGATTTTTTTTCTTTTGCACATACAAATTTACGAAAAATAAAGGCTTGTGCAAAGATCATGTGTTGTTTACATGAAACAGCTAACGCTGTGATTTATTGCACTTGACGATAAGTAATTTGAAAAAGTGAAATATATTAGGCATTCAAAAAAGGCAAAACTATATTTTTCATTTTATTGAATATTTAATTTCACTGTAAAGTGAGGATTTCGTTAGTGTTTGATTAGAGAACATAATAAGAGATAAAATATGAAGTTTTACCGAAAAAAATGATATTCATTTAGACGATTCTATGAGTTATTCAAATGAAATATGAAGACTGTATGGTGAAAATATGTATTTTTATTCTTAGCGAAAACC
>NW_013703156.1:0-537 GCF_000517525.1 Limulus polyphemus | reverse complement strand
AAGATAGAGGGTTCATTGAAGTTGATGGAGATAATCTGAATGAGGTACTTATATACAGTACCTAGATAGAGGGTTCATTGAAGTTGGTGGAGATAATCTGAATGAGGTACTTATATACAGTACCTAGATAGAGGGTTCATTGAAGTTGGTGGAGATAATCTGAATGAGGTACTTATATATAGTACCTAGATAGAGGGTTCATTGAAGTTGGTGGAGATAATAGTACCTTGATAGAGGGCTCATTGAAGTTGATGGAGATAATCTGAATGAGGTACTTATATATAGTACCTAGATAGAGGGTTCATTGAAGTTGGTCGAGATAATCTGAATGAGGTACTTATATACAGTACCTAGATAGAGGGTTCATTGAAGTTGGTGGAGATAATCTGAATGAGGTACTTATATATAGTACCTAGATAGAGGGTTCATTGAAGTTGGTGGAGATAATCTGAATGAGGTACTTATATACAGTACCTTGATAGAGGGTTCATTGAAGTTGGTGAAGATAATCAGAATGAGGTACTTATATACAGTACC
>NW_013703155.1:0-537 GCF_000517525.1 Limulus polyphemus | reverse complement strand
TGTAAAGTGGTCAAAGCTACATCGGCAGACACGACACGTATGTAAAGTGGTCAAATATGATTGCTGCGATTCCAGTTTCTTCGGTCAACTTTCTAAAAAAAAACAGCCGTTGATTTTAGAGTCGGTTGGAAACTAGCGAGTCACGACTGGTGAAACTACGTCAACTTAAAATCCTTATTAATCATATTGTTAACATTACCACAAGGTATACGTGGATTTATCGTAATGATATTTTGAATGAAAGAATGGTCTTTTGCAACCACAACGTTTGCTTTGCGAATGAGAATGTTACTCTGGATTGGTTGTGAATTCAGAGTTCGTTGGTTAACTCGATCTGCATTTTTCTAGTATCAACGAAGAAAGATCCTTTTTCAAAAGACTGTGTCCTCTTGCTTTATACTATTTATAGATCTCGCTATACGAATAGTCTTTGTCGCAAAGAGCTGTGACATAATACACAAGACAAAAGTTTATTTTAAGTGCATTGTACTGTCGAAAGACCGGAAATCCTCAATGAACTAAACATATATATATATA
>NW_013703154.1:0-537 GCF_000517525.1 Limulus polyphemus | reverse complement strand
TATGATACAGACAATCTTGTACACGTTAAATACAGGTATGATACAAACAGTCTTGTACAGGTTAAATACAGGTATGATACAGGCAGTCTTGTACACGTTAAATACAGGTATGATACAAACAGTCTTGTACACGTTAAATACAGGTATGATACAGACAGTCTTGTACAGGTTAAATACAGGTATGATACAGACAATCTTGTACACGTTAAATACAGGTATGATACAAACAGTCTTGTACACGTTAAATACAGGTATGATACAAACAGTCTTGTACACGTTAAATACAGATATGATACAGACAATCTTGTACAGGTTAAATAGAGGTATGATACAGGCAGTCTTGTACACGTTAAATACAGGTATGATACAGACAATCTTGTACACGTTAAATACAGGTATGATACAAACAGTCTTGTACACGTTAAATACAGGTATGATACAGATAGTCTTGTACAGGTTAAATACAGGTATGATACAGACAGTCTTGTACACGTTAAATACAGGTATGATACAGACAGTCTTGTACAGGTTAAATAC
>NW_013703153.1:0-537 GCF_000517525.1 Limulus polyphemus | reverse complement strand
AAAAATAATAGGGTTAAATATTTAAAAAAAATAACATTCTTAACTGGAGAATGGTATAAATGGGTTTGGGAAGAGCGGATTCACTTTCTACTTTGTAACGCTAACTCTAACTAAACGGGAGCAAAAGCTATATAAAATTAAAAGATGTACCTGAGCAAGTACAACTTTAGAGTTGGTAATTTAAGTTAAATTTCGTAATTATTGAAGTGGTGGTGAATAAATTACAAAATAGGGATGCCTAGGACAATGTAACATTCTTAATACTAAGGGAAATTGAGGTTAGTTTATAGTAAGTATAGGATAATTTGGGTGGGGTTGGGTTTGGTCAGGTTAGGTATAGGTTAGTTTTAGGTTAGGGTTGGGTTGGTTGGGTTGGGTTTAGGTTAGGTTAAGGGTTGGGTTTGGGTTAAGGTGAGGTTGGGTCAGGTTAGGGTTAGGTTAGGTTAGGGTTAATGATAGGTAGGGTTTAGGTTAGGGTTTAGGTTAGGGTAGGTTAGGGGTTAGGTTAGGTTTAGGTTTAGGTTTAGGTTTAGGTTA
>NW_013703152.1:0-538 GCF_000517525.1 Limulus polyphemus | reverse complement strand
CACAATATACTGATAAAATGCAGAGAGCGATGGGGAAAGTAAAAGACCTACAAAATATGCTTCACATTCTTCCCCTACTATGATACACAACTGATTTTAAATATATTATAATAATAACTTTTAATCGTGTTTTATATCGTCTCTGATTTCAGAATTAATTGCAGGCCTCGCACTTTAATACAAACCTTTAATAGAAGTTTTGGACACTGTGTTCTGGCTAAGTTATAAAGCAAAAACGTCTGTAAACTGAAGAAAACAATAGTAAGTTTAAAGCGAAATTTGTTAACTACTAGAGCTTCTAGCTTGCCTATTAACTGAGCTTTCGTTCTCCAGACCAGCGCTACCTTAAACTGCGCTACCATGAAAACGAGCAGCAGTTTTATATTGTCATGATATCAGAAAAAACTATGAGGCCTTATCTATTCCTGGACTCTCCATCTGTAAGGTGGAACTCTTTGTGTTTGATGACAGATGGCGAAATAGAAACTAGACATGTGTTATTGTGTGTGTGTGTGTGTGTGTGTGTGTGTGTGTGTGT
>NW_013703151.1:0-538 GCF_000517525.1 Limulus polyphemus | reverse complement strand
TTGTCTGTCTGTCTGGGTATCACTGGTCTTTGTTTGGAAGGAATCAGTCGATTTTGAAGAGTTGTTTAGTGATGGTTGAGTTTTTATTGTATCCTTTTTGGCAGGTAGGGCTGGGGAAATTTGTCTATTGGTTCAGGTAGCTTCTTGACTTGTGTAGTCTTCATAAACATGTATTTGGAATTTGCTTCTTGTTGTGGGTGCTGTTTGGCAGGAGCGGTTTGAACTGCGGCGGTGGATGTTTCTTTGGTTGTCTTTGTTGGTGTGTTGGATGCTATGGAGGTTTGGTTGGAAAAACTGTAAAATGTTGAGGGCTACGACTTGGTTTTTTTTGGTGGAAAGTGGAAAAAGGATAGAAAAACCATGCATGAGAATATGTTCAGCTGTGGATGTGGAAGCTGTTACAATCTTGACGTAGCTGGTCGGTTGACTGGTGCTTCTGGCGTTTATGTAAAGAACTGCGTGAATGGAGTAGCCGGGTGTAGTTTGTAGAACAGTGTATTCCTTCAGAAGAAATCGATTGGTCGACGCTAAGGAAGAG
>NW_013703150.1:0-538 GCF_000517525.1 Limulus polyphemus | reverse complement strand
CGTGACCTCGCTGACGCAACAATATCAAAGTAAAATCAACGTGCCTAATTCAGAGATCTGACAACATATGTAAAATCAACATTATCTGTTTTCTAACTCGTTGCGTGAAAGATAGTTATTATAATACGAGTTGTTAACCCTTGTCAATCTTCTTGTGGACAAACGATTTAAGCTCAGAATCACGATAAGATGTTTTATTCACACCGTTTTTAACTTAAAGACGACTGAATGTTTTAGCAGGATCAACTGTCAAAATTCTTATGATGAACTTTAATTGGTCACGTCGGTGTGTATACACCAGTAACAGTTGGCATTCTTGGAATAACTTATTATATGCTAAACAATATCAGGGACGTTTCTGTTTACGTTAGTGAACAGGGACGTTTCTGTTTACTTAGTGAAAATGGACGTTTCTGTTTGCGTAGTGAACAGGGACGCTTCTGTTTACTTAATGAAAAGGGACGTTTCTGTTTACGTAGTGAAAAGGGACGTTTCTGTTTACGTAATGAACAGGGACGTTTCTGTTTACGTAGTGAAC
>NW_013703149.1:0-538 GCF_000517525.1 Limulus polyphemus | reverse complement strand
AAAATAAAGTATAAGACCACAGAAGTTCTCAATCAAAGATACAGGTTGTGTGGTTTATGAATTTAGAGAATTTATGGATCATTTTGCGGTTGAAACCTCACTGTAGGAACGTATGTGTACAACCGCACCATTTCCCAAATCATACCGTACCACAAATTATAACTTTTAAATATCAAAAACAATTGGATGAAATAAAAAGAAAATTAAAACTATGCTTTGTGCAGCAGAACTTTTTGTGAATAGTGATATAAATGCATCACACATAGCTTTTGAGCGTCATGAAGACTTCGGTGCGGCACTTTCAAATAAAGCACTGCAGTGTTGCATTCGGATCATTTTAGGTGCAATTCACCTTTTATAATTGTCTTAACCTGTTTTATCTATTTCTGAAGAAAGAACAGTATTGTGAAGCTCATTACAAAAACTTTATTACTTTACAAAACCTCGCTAAAAGACGATAACTTGAAGAATAGTAACCACGTAATAGTGACCGTGAGAAATTCTGGGAAAACGCAATCAAGCTGAAGGTTAAAGCTAC
>NW_013703148.1:0-538 GCF_000517525.1 Limulus polyphemus | reverse complement strand
TATATATATATATATTATATACTAAAAATATCTTCAACGACTATTCAAAGATAATGTGTAACATACACCCATCTCTATTTGTTAAAACCTAGTGTGAAAAACATTACTGTATTACCTCAATTTATCAATCATCAGCAATACTTACTGTTTATCATAGCAGTGAATATTTTTCGTTTTAACAACACGAAACGTATCTGGAAAATTTTTCCAAGTGAACGAACCGATAAGTTCACGACAATCAACTTATTCAAAAATATTTATAGCAACATATGTTTTTATAGAAGGCTTAATATTTTCCTACATGAAAACAATGCAAAACAATAACACACGCAATTTGTATATATATCTTGTATGGAGGATTTGACTTTTAAACTACGATGAACTGAAATTCAAAGAAAAATAACAAATGGTACGAATACAGTCATTGCCACTATGCCACTGGTAGACTTAGATATTTCTTTATTAGCTACAACTGTGATGCTATTTTTATTTTTACTGTTTATCAAAGGGAGAGGAGTTCTCCGGTTCCACCCCTAGC
>NW_013703147.1:0-538 GCF_000517525.1 Limulus polyphemus | reverse complement strand
AACAACATTCCACTTACATCTATATCTGTCCTTATCTACATCCTTTAATAACAACATTTTATTTAAATCTATATCTGTCGTTATCTACATCCTTTATTAAGTGCCTCGCTATCGCGTTGGAGACTTTGTTTTTAAACTATTGAATGTTTTCATATTTCTGATAGATTGTGTTTCAGAAAATACGCAACTGAAAGCTATAACAATTCTAATAAAAGAAGTTTAAAAGTTACCGTGGGTCTTTTACGCAGAACGACATCCGCTTCGGTGAAGCTAGCGGCTCTAACCTCCAAGAGTTCATCAGCTCCTGACCCACGAACACCAAAGGTCAACACGTCAGGAATATCAAAGTCATGGCCTTTCAATCGGTATATAATACTTCCTGTAATGAAATAAGCTAGCTATTAATTGATGGAAATAAGAAATTTTCTCGACAACATAATTACATTGAAATAGCAACGAAAAATAGCCCCGAGCAGCACACTTCTGAACAAGATACAAACAAAATTAAGTAATAGAAAAAAGAGTTTAAAGCATTGAG
>NW_013703146.1:0-538 GCF_000517525.1 Limulus polyphemus | reverse complement strand
GTTACGTTCAAATATTAACATTAGCAATTGTTTGGACATTGGCTCGAATCTCGCTTCGGCTCATTTTTGGTTTTCGCTTAACCATAAGTTTTACAACTTCATAAGACAGTATGCCATATAGGCTAAATTTTTAACAAAAGTTAATAAAACAAAACACTATCTGTTCTAAGCATAAAAGGCAGAGGATATAAATCAACTAGTAAAAACTAAGCGTTACACGATTCGAGTGTTGTAACTTTCAGTTGGATAGAACAATTTTCCAACTATCCTGGGCACGACTTCGAACCTTGCTCAGTTAAATGTATCTTTTATACAGAAGCTAAGTCGTACAAAAGTGTTCATATTATAATAAAAGAGTTATGAATGGTTAGACATTAAAAGTCTTTTTAGCGAATATTCGATCTTCATAAATAATAGCCTCCCGGTAGCCAGTGGCAAGTATGAGAGCTTATTCCATGAAAATTAGGATTCGATATCTGTTGTGGGCAAAGCGCAGATAGCCCTTGGGTAACTTTGCGTTTAAAAAGAGACGAAGGTA
>NW_013703145.1:0-538 GCF_000517525.1 Limulus polyphemus | reverse complement strand
TAAATGAGACTGAATCAACTTACACTTAGTAAATATAGGTTTTCTGTGCCTACTTTATCACTTTAAATTATGCATATGACTGCTCTCCAAGCTTGCTTCGCTTTATTTCGTTTTAAGTCAAGTACATATAAAACTTTTAAACACACTTGAACTTGATCCAGTTCAAATCCAGCTAAGTATAATAACTTTTTTTTGCTATTTGTGTTTGAAGAGATCACAATGAATAAAGCTTATGTGAGTTTACACCACAATAACTTGGCACCTTGCTTAGGTTTATTATTATATTAATTTGATCAAATTATAAATAATTGTTAATCATACATATATAGGATGTAGTGAATTAGCAAAAACTTTTTCAATTAATAAAGTTCTCACAAAATACTCTTACGACTGCTTCAAACAGCTGTAAAAAACTGTCACTTTTACTATGAGCTTTATAATCAAGTTTTTAGCGCCAATACATATCCTGGTGAAAGAAATTGTTCCAATATTATATTTTAAACCATCTATCTGTAATGTTTATAATTTTATTGTGATT